>NW_025956236.1:0-59077 GCF_023159225.1 Perognathus longimembris pacificus | reverse complement strand
GTTTACTCCCTGATATACAGCTGCCTACCCCCTTCGTAAGTGCAGGTCATAAATGAGCTTTTTTCTCTGATCCCTCACGACAATCAAGATTCTTTTGGGGAGTTACCAGTACAATAACCATACCAGGAAGTACTTAATTCATTAAGCTACTGCTTTTCTTAATCTCAGTGGAGATATTTACTGATAAACACCTACCTACGCAGCATGTTCATGTCGTTCGTAAATGAGCTTTTATCTCTCTCCCCTCACCACAAATCAGATTCTACTCTGGAGTTCCCAGTACATTATCCTTTCCCCTGTGTAATTACCTTAACAAGCTCAAGCTGTTTTTATTCTCAGAAGGTTTACTCCCTGATATAAAGCTGCCTACCCCCTTCGTAAGTGCAGGTCCTAAATGAGCTTTTTTTCTCTGTTCCCTCACCACAATCCAGATTCTTTTGGGGAGTTACCAGTACAGTAACCATACCAGGAAGTACTTAATTTATTAAGCTACTGCTTTTCTTAATCACAGTGGAGATATTTACTGATAAACAGCTACCTACGCAGCATGTTCATGTCGTTCCTAAATGAGCTTTTGTCTCTCTCCCCTCACCACAAATCAGATTCTTCTGAGGAGTTCCCAGTACATTATCCTTTCCCCTGTGTAATTACCTTAACAAGCTCCAGCTGTTTTTATTCTCAGAAGGTTTACTCCCTGATATAAAGCTGCCTACCCCCTTCGTAAGTGCAGGTCCTAAATGAGCTTTTTTTCTCTGTTCCCTCACCACAATCCAGATTCTTTTGGGGAGTTACCAGTACAGTAACCATACCAGGAAGTACTTAATTTATTAAGCTACTGCTTTTCTTATTCTCAGTGGAGATATGTATTGATAAACAGCTACCTACGCAGCATGTTCATGTCGTTCCTAAATGAGCTTTTATCTCTCTCCCGTCACCACAAATCAGATTCTTCTGAGGAGTTCCCAGTACATTATCCTTTCCCCTGTGTAATTACCTTAACAAGCTAGAGCTGTTTTTATTCTCAGAAGTTTTACTCGCTGATATACTGCTGCCTACCCCCTTCGTAAGTGCAGGTCCGAAATGAGCTTTTTTCTCTGTTCCCTCACCACAATCCAGATTCTTTTGGGGAGTTACCAGTACAGTAACCATACCAGGAAGTAGTTAATTTATTAAGCTACTGCTTTTCTTAATCTCAGTGGAGATATTTTCTGATAAACAGCTACCTACGCAGCATGTTCATGTCGTTCCTAAATGAGCTTTTATCTCTCTAACCTCACCACAAATCAGATTTTTCTGAGGAGTTCCATGTACATTATCCTTCCCCTGTGTAATTACCTTAACAAGCTCCACCTGTTTTTATTCTCAGAAGGTTTACTCCCTGATATACAGCTGCCTACCCCCTTCGTAAGTGCAGGTCCTAAATGAGCTTTTTTATCTGTTCCCTCACCAGAATCCTGATTCTTTTGGGGAGTTACCAGTACAGTAACCATACCAGGAAGTACTTAATTTATTAAGCTACTGCTTTTCTTAATCTCAGTGGAGATATTTACTGATAAACAGCTACCTACGCAGCATGAGCTTTTATCTCTCTCCCCTCACCACAAATCAGGTTCTAATGAGGAGTTCCCGGTACATTATCCTTTCCCCTGTGTAATTACCATAACAAGCTCCAGCTGTTTCTATTCTCAGAAGGTTTACTCCCTGATATACAGCTGCCTACCCCCTTCGTAAGTGAAGGTCCTAAATGAGCTTTTTTCTCTGTTCCCTCACCACAATCCAGATTCTTTTAGGGAGTTACCAGAACAGTAACCATACCAGGAAGTACTTAATTTATTAAGCTACTGCTTTTCTTAATCTCAGTGGAGATATTTACTGATAAACAGCTACCTACGCAGCATGTTCATGTCGTTCCTAAAGGAGCTTTTATCTCTCTCCCCTCACCAAAATCAGATTCTTCTGAGGAGTTCCCAGTACATTATCCTTTCCCCTGTGTAATTACCTTAACACGCTCCAGCTGTTTTTATTCTCAGAAGGTTTACTCCCTGATATACAGCTGCCCACCCCCTTCGTAAGTGCAGGTCCTAAATGAGCTTTTTTCTCTGTTCCCTCACCACAATCCAGATTCTTTTGGGGAGTTACCAGAACAGAAACCATACCAGGAAGTACTTAATTTATTAAGCTACTGCTTTTCTTAATCTCAGTGGAGATATTTACTGATAAACAGCTACCTACGCAGGATGTTAATGTCGTTCCTAAATGAGCTTTTTTCTCTGTTCCCTCACCACAATCAAGATTGTTTTGGTTAGTTACCAGTACAGTATCCATACCAGGAAGTACTTAACTTATTAAGCTACTGCTTTTCTTAATCTCAGTGGAGATATTTACTGATAAACAGTTACCTACGCAGCATGTTCATGTCGGTCCTAAATGAGCTTTTATCTCTCTCCCGTCACCACAATCCAGATCCTTTTGGGGAGTTACCAGTACAGTAACCATACCAGGAAGGACTTAATTTATTAAACTACTGCTTTTCTTAAACTCAGTGGAGATATTTACTGATAAACAGCTACCTACGCAGCATGTTCATGTCGTTCCTAAATCAGCTTTTTTCTCTGTTCCCTCACCCCTCCAGATTCTTTTGGGGAGTTCCCAGTACAGTACCCATACCAGGAAGTACTTAATTTATTAAGCTACTGTTTTTCTTAATATCAGTGGAGATATTTACTGATAAACAGCTACGTATGCATCATGTTCATGTCGTTCCTAAATGAGCTTTTATCTCTCTCCCCTCACCACAAATCAGATTTTTCTAAGGAGTTCCCAGTACATTTTCCTTTCCCCTTTGTAATTACCTTAACAAGCTCCAGCTGTTTCTATTCTCAGAAGGTTTACTCCCTGATATACAACTGCCTACCCCCTTCGTAAGTGCAGGTCCTAAATGAGCTTTTTTTCTCTGTTCCCTCACCACAATCCAGATTCTTTTGGGGAGTTACCAGTACAGTAACCATACCAGGAATTACTTAATTTATTAAGCTACTGCTTTTCTTAATCACAGTGGAGATATTTACTGATAAACAGCTACCTACGCAGCATGTTCATGTCGTTCCTGAATGAGCTTTTGTCTCTCTTCCCTCACCACAAATCAGATTCTTCTGAGGAGTTCAGCTACCTACGCAGGATGTTAATGTCGTTCCTAAATGAGCTTTTTTCTCTGTTCCCTCACCACAATCAAGATTGTTTTGGTTAGTTACCAGTACAGTATCCATACCAGGAAGTACTTAATTTATTAAGCTACTGCTTTTCTTAATCTCAGTGGAGATATTTACTGATAAACAGCTACCTACGCAGCATGTTCATGTCGTTCCTTAATGAGCTTTTATCTCTCTCCCCTCACCACAAATCAGATTCTTCTGAGGAGTTCCCAGTACATTATCCTTTGCCTTGTGTAATTACCTTAACAAGCTCCAGCTGTTTTTATTCTCAGAAGGTTTACTACCTGATATACAGCTGCCTAACCCCTTCGTAAGTGCAGGTCCTAAATGAGCTTTTTTCTCTGTTCCCTCACCACAATCCAGATTCTTTGGGGAGTTACCAGTACAGTAACCATACCAAGAAGTACTTAATTTATTAAGCTACTGCTTTTCTTAATCTCAGTGGAGATATTTACTGATAAACAGCTACGTACGCAGCATGTTCATGTCGTTCTTAAATGAGCTTTTATCTCTCTTCCCTCACCACAAATCAGATTCTTCTGAGGAGTTCCCAGTTCTTTATCCTTTCCCCTGTGTAATTACCTTAACAAGCTCCAGCTGTTTTTATTCTCAGAAGGTTTACTCCCTGATATACAGCTGCCTACCCCCTTCGTAAGAGCAGGTCCTAAATGAGCTTTTTTCTCTGTTCCCTCACCACAATCCAGATTCTTTTGGGGAGTTACCAGTACAGTAACCATACCAGGAAGTACTTAATTTATTAAGCTACTGCTTTTCTTAATCTCAGTGGAGATATTTACTGATAAACAGCTACCTACGCAGCATGTTCATGTCGTTCCTAAATGAGCTTTTATCTCTCTCCCCTCACGACAAATCAGATTCTTATGAGGAGTTCCCAGTACATTATCCTTTCCCCTGTGTAATTACCTTAACAAGCTCCAGCTGTTTTTATTCTCAGAAGGTTTACTCCCTGATATACAGCTGCCTACCCCCTTCGTAAGTGCAGGTCCTAAATGAGCTTTTTTCTCTGTTCCCTCACCACAATCCAGATTCTTTTGGGGAGTTACCAGTACAGTAACCATACCAGGAAGTACTTAATTTATTAAGCTACTGCTTTTCTTAATCTCAGTGGAGATATTTACTGATAAACAAATACCTACGCAGCATGTTCATGTCGTTCCTAAATGAGCTTTTATCTCTCTCCCCTCACCAAAAATCAGATTCTTCTGAGGAGTTCCCAGTACATTATCCTTTCCCCTGTGTAATTACCTTAACAAGGTCCAGCTGTTTTTATTCTCAGAAGGTTTACTCCCTGATATACAGCTGCCTATCCCCTTCGTAAGTTCAGGTCCTAAATGAGCTTTTTTCTCTGTTCCCTCACCACAATCCTGATTCTTTTGGGGAGTTACCAGTACAGTAACCATACCAGGAAGTACTTAATTTATTAAGCTACTGCTTTTCTTAATCTCAGTGGAGATATTTACTGATAAACAAATACCTACGCAGCATGTTCATGTCGTTCTAAATGAGCTTTTATCTCTCTCCCCTCACCACAAATCAGATTCTTCTGAGGAGTTCCCAGTACATTATCCTTTCCCCTGTGTAATTACCTTAACAAGGTCCAGCTGTTTTTATTCTCAGAAGGTTTACTCCCTGATATACAGCTGCCTATCCCCTTCGTAAGTGCAGGTCCTAAATGAGCTTTTTTCTCTGTTCCCTCACCACAATCCTGATTCTTTTGGGGAGTTACCAGTACAGTAACCATACCAGGAAGTACTTAATTTATTAAGCTACTGCTTTTCTTAATCTCAGTGGAGATATTTACTGATAAACAGCTAACTACACTGCATGTTCATGTCGTTCCTAAATGAGCTTTTATCTCTCTCCCCTCACCACAAATCAGATTCTTCTGAGGAGTTCCCAGTACATTATCCTTTCCCCTGTGTAATTACCTTAACAAGCTCCAGCTGTTTTTATTCTCAGAAGGTTTACTCCCTTATATACAGCTGCCTACCCCCTTTGTAAGTGCAAGTCCTAAATGAGATTTTTTCTCTGTTCCCTCACCACAATCCATATTCTTTTGGGGAGTTACCAGTACAGTAACCATACCAGGAAGTACTTAATTTTTTAAGCTACTGCTTTTCTTAATCTCAGTGGAGATATTTACTGATAAACAGCTACCTACGCAGCATGTTCATTTCGTTTATAAATGAGTTTTTATCTCTCTCCCCTCACCACAAATCAGATTCTTCTGAGGAGTTCCCAGTACATTATCCTTACCCCTGTGTAATTACCTTAACAAGCTCCAGCTGTTTTTATTCTCAGAAGGTTTACTCCCTGATATACAGCTGCCTACCCCCTTCGTAAGTGCAGATTCTAAATGAGCTTTTTTCCCTGTTCCCTCACCACAATCCAGATTCTTTTGGGGAGTTACCAGTACAGTAACCATACCAGGAAGTACTTAATTTATTAAGCTACTGCTTTTCTTAATCTCAGTGGAGATGTTTACTGATAAACAGCTACTTACGCAGCATGTTCATGTCGTTCCTAAATGAGCTTTTATCTCTCTCCCCTCACCACAAATCAGATTCTTCTGAGGTGTCCCCAGTACTTTATCCTTTCCCCTGTGTAATTACCTTAAAAAGCTCCAGCTGTTTTTATTCTCAGAAGGTTTACTCCCTGATATACAGCTCCCTACCCCCTTCGTAAATGCAGGTCCTAAATGAGCTTTTTTCTCTGTTCCCTCACCACAATCCAGATTCTTTTGGGGAGTTACCAGTACAGTAACCATACCAGAAAGTACTTAATTTATTAAGATACTGCTTTGCTTAATCTCAATGGAGATATTTACTGATAAACAGCTACCTACGCAGCATGTTCATGTCGTTCCTAAATGAGCTTTTATCTCTCTCCCCTCACCACAAATCAGATTCTTCTGAGGAGTTCCCAGTACATTATCCTTTCCCCTGTGTAATTACCTTAACAAGGTCCATCTGTTTTTATTCTCAGAAGGTTTACTCCCTGATATACAGCTGCCTACCCCCTTCGTAAGTGCAGGTCCTAAATGAGCTTTTTTCTCTGTTCCCTCACCACAATCCAGATTCTTTTGGGGAGTTACCAGTACAGTAACCATACCAGGAAGTACTTAATTTATTAAGCTACTGCTTTTCTTAATCTCAGTGGAGATATTTACTGATAAACAGCTACCTACGCAGCATGTTCATGTCGTTCCTAAATGAGCTTTTATCTCTCTCCCCTCACTACAAATCAGATTCTTCTGAGGAGTTCCCAGTACATTATCCTTTCCCCTGTGTAATTACCTTAACAAGGTCCAGCTGTTTTTATTCTCAGAAGGTTTACTCCCTGATATACAGCTGCCTACCCCCTTCGTAAGTGCAGGTCCTAAATGAGCTTTTTTCTCTGTTCCCTCACCACAATCCTGATTCTTTTGGGGAGTTACCAGTACAGTAACCATACCAGGAAGTACTTAATTTATTAAGCTACTGCTTTTCTTAATCTCAGTGGAGATATTTACTGATAAACAGCTAACTACACTGCATGTTCATGTCGTTCTTAAATGAGCTTTTATCTCTCTCCCCTCACCACAAATCAGATTCTTCTGAGGAGTTCCCAGTACATTATCCTTTCCCCTGTGTAATTACCTTAACAAGCTCCAGCTGTTTTTATTCTCAGAAGGTTTACTCCCTGATATACAGCTGCCTACCCCCTTCGTAAGTGCAAGTCCTAAATGAGATTTTTTCTCTGTTCCCTCACCACAATCCATATTCTTTTGGGGAGTTACCAGTACAGTAACCATACCAGGAAGTACTTAATTTTTTAAGCTACTGCTTTTCTTAATCTCAGTGGAGATATTTACTGATAAACAGCTACCTACGCAGCATGTTCATTTCGTTTATAAATGAGTTTTTATCTCTCTCCCCTCACCACAAATCAGATTCTTCTGAGGAGTTCCCAGTACATTATCCTTACCCCTGTGTAATTACCTTAACAAGCTCCAGCTGTTTTTATTCTCAGAAGGTTTACTCCCTGATATACAGCTGCCTACCCCCTTCGTAAGTGCAGATTCTAAATGAGCTTTTTTCCCTGTTCCCTCACCACAATCCAGATTCTTTTGGGGAGTTACCAGTACAGTAACCATACCAGGAAGTACTTAATTTATTAAGCTACTGCTTTTCTTAATCTCAGTGGAGATGTTTACTGATAAACAGCTACCTACGCAGCATGTTCATGTCGTTCCTAAATGTGCTTTTATCTCTCTCCCCTCACCACAAATCAGATCCTTCTGAGGAGTTCCCAGTACATTATCCTTTCCCCTGTGTAATTACCTTAACAAGCTCCAGCTGTTTTTATTCTCAGAAGGTTTACTCCCTGATATACGGCTGCCTACCCCCTTCGTAAGTGCAGGTCCTAAATGAGCTTTTTTCTCTGTTCCCTCACCACAATCCAGATTCTTTTGGGGAGTTACCAGTACAGTAACCATACCAGGAAGTACTTAATTTATTAAGCTACTGCTTTTCTTAATCTCAGTGGAGATATTTACTGATAAACAGCTACTTACGCAGGATGTTCATGTCGTTCCTAAATGAGCTTTTATCTCTCTCCCCTCACCACAAATCAGATTCTTCTGAGGAGATCCCAGTACATTATCCTTTCCCCTGTGTAATTACCTTAACAACGTCCAGCTGTTTTTATTCTCAGAAGGTTTACTCCCTGATATACAGCTGCCTACCCCCTTCGTAAGTGCAAGTCCTAAATGAGATTTTTTCTCTGTTCCCTCACCACAATCCAGATTCTTTTGGGGAGTTACCAGTACAGTAACCAAACCAGGAAGTACTTAATTTTTTAAGCTACTGCTTCTCTTAATCTCAGTGGAGATATTTACTGATAAACAGCTACCTACGCAGCATGTTCATTTCGTTTATAAATGAGTTTTTATCTCTCTCCCCTCACCACAAATCAGATTCTTCTGAGGAGTTCCCCGTACATTATCCTTTCCCCTGTGTAATTAACTTAACAAGCTCCAGCTGTTTTTATTCTCAGAAGGTTTCCTCCCTGATATACAGCTGCCTACCCCCTTCGTAAGTGCAGGTCATAAATGAGCTTTTTTCCCTGTTCCCTCACCACAATCCAGATTCTTTTGGGGAGTTACCAGTACAGTAACCATACCAGGAAGTACTTAATTTATTAAGCTACTGCTTTTCTTAATCTCAGTGGAGATATTTACTGATAAACAGCTTCATACGCAGCATGTTCATGTCGTTCCTAAATGAGCTTTTATCTCTCTCCCCTCACCACAAATCAGATTCTTCTGAGGAGTTCCCAGTACATTATCCTTTCCCCTGTGTAATTACCTTAACAAGGTCCAGCTGTTTTTATTCTCAGAAGGTTTACTCCCTGATATACAGCTGCCTACCCCCTTCCTAAGTGCAGGTCCTAAATGAGCTTTTTTCTCTGTTCCCTCACCACAATCCAGATTCTTTTGGGGAGTTACCAGTTCAGTAACCATACCAGGAAGTACTTAATTTATTAAGCTACTGCTTTTCTTAATCTCAGTGGAGATATTTACTGATAAACTGCTAACTACACTGCATGTTCATGTCGTTTCTAAATGAGCTTTTATCTCTCTCCCCTCACCACAAATCAGATTCTTCTGAGGAATTCCCAGTACATTATCCTTTCCCCTGTGTAATTACCTTAACAAGCTCCAGCTGTTTTTATTCTCAGAAGGTTTACTCCCTGATATACAGCTGCCTACCCCCTTCGTAAGTGCAGGTCCTAAATGAACTTTTTTCTCTGTTCCCTCACCACAATCCTGATTCTTTTGGGGAGTTACCAGTACAGTAACCATACCAGGAAGTACTTAATTTTTTAAGCTACTGCTTTTCTTAATCTCAGTGGAGATATTTACTGATAAACAGCTACCTACGCAGCATGTTCATTTCGTTTATAAATGAGTTTTTATCTCTCACCACTCACCACAAATCAGATTCTTCTGAGGAGTTCCCAGTACATTATCCTTTCCCCTGTGTAATTACCTTAACAAGCTCCAGCTGTTTTTATTCTCAGAAGGTTTACTCCCTGATATACAGCTGCCTACCTGCTTCGTAAGTGCAGGTCCTAAATGAGCTTTTTTCTCTGTTCCCACACCACAATCCAGATTCTCTTGTGGAGTTACCAGTATACTAACCATAACAGGAAGTACTTAATTTATTAAGCTACTGCTTTTCTTAATCTCAGTGGAGATATTTACTGATAAACAGCTATGTACGCAGCATGTTCATGTCGTTCCTAAATGAGCTTTTATCTCTCTCCCCTCACCAAAAATCAGATTCTTCTGAGGACTTCCCAGGACATTATCCTTTCCCCTGTGTAATTACCTTAACAAGCTCCAGCTGTTTTTATTCTCAGAAGGTTTACTCCCTGATATACAGCTGCCTACCCCCTTCGTAAGTGCAGGTCCTAAATGAGCTTTTTTCTCTGTTCCCTCACCACAATCCAGATTCTTTTGGGGAGTTACCAGTACAGTAACCATACCAGGAAGTACTTAATTTATTAAGCTACTGCTTTTCTTAATCTCAGTGGAGATATTTACTGATAAACAGCTACCTACGCAGCATGTTCATGTCGTTCCTAAATGAGCTTTACTCTCTCTCCCCTCACCACAAATCAGATTCTTCTGACGAGTTCCCAGTACATTATCCTTTCCGCTGTGTAATTACCTTAACAAGCTCCAGCTTTTTTTACCTTAACAAGCTCCAGCTGTTTTTATTCTCAGAAGGTTTACTCCCTGATATACAGCTGCCTACCCCCTTCGTAAGTGCAGGTCCTAAATGAGCTTTTTTCTCTGTTCCCTCACCACAATCCAGATTCTTTTGGGGAGTTACCAATACAGTAACCATACCAGGAAGTACTTAATTCATTAAGCTACTGCTTTTCTTAATCTCAGTGGAGATATTTACTGATAAACAGCTACCTACGCAGCATGTTCATTTCGTTTATAAATGAGTTTTTATCTCTCTCCCCTCACCACAAATCAGATTCTTCTGAGGAGTTCCCAGTACATTATCCTTTCCCCTGTGTAATTACCTTAACAAGCTCCAGCTCTTTTTATTCTCAGAAGGTTTACTCCCTGATATACAGCTGCCTACCCCCTTGGTAAGTGCAGGTCCTAAATGAGCTTTTTTCTCTGTTCACTCACCACAATCCAGATTCTTTTGGCGAGATACAGTACAGTAACCATACCAGGAAGTACTTAATTTATTAAGCTACTCCTTTTCTTAATCTCAGTGGAGCTATTGACTGATAAACAGCTACCTAGGCAGCATGTTCATGTCGTTCCTAAATGACCTATTTTCTCTGTTCCCTCATCACAATCCAGATTCTTTTGGGAAGTTACCAGTACAGTATCCATACCAGGAAGTACTTAATTTATTAAGCTACTGCTCTTCTTAATCTCAGTGGAGATATTTACTGATAAACAGCTACGTATGCAGCATGTTCATGTCGTTCCTAAATGAGCTTTTTTCTCTCTCCCCTCACCTCAAATCAGATTCTTCTGAGGAGTTCCCAGTACATTATCCTTTCCCCTGTGTAATTACCTTAACAAGCTCCAGCTGTTTTTATTCTCAGAAGAGATACTCCCTGATATACCGCTGCCTACCCCCTTCGTAATTTCAGGTCCTAAATGAGCTTTTTTCTCTGTTCCCTCACCACAATCCAGATTCTTTTGTGGAGTTACCAGTACAGTAACCATACCAGGAAGTACTTAATTTACTAAGCTACTGCTTTTCTTAATCTCAGTGGAGATATTTACTGATAAACAGCTACCTACGCAGCATGTTCATGTCGTTCCTAAATGAGCTTTTATCTCTCTCCCCTCACCACAAATCAGATTCTTCTGACGAGTTCCCAGTACATTATCCTTTCCACTGTGTAATTACCTTAACAAGCTCCAGCTGTTTTTATTCTCAGAAGGTTTACTCCCTGATATACAGCTGCCTACCCCCTTCGTAAGTGCAAGTCCTAAATGAGCTTTTTTCTCTGTTCCCTCACCACAATCCAGATCCTTTTGGGGAGATACCAGTACTGTAACCATACCAGGAAGTACTTAATTTATTAAGCTACTGCTTTTCTTAATCTCAGTGGAGATATTTACTGATAAACAGCTACCTACGCATCATGTTCATGTCGTTCCTAAATGAGCTTTTCTCTCTCTCCCTTCACCACAAATCAGATTCTTCTGAGGAGTTCCCAGTACATTATCCTTTCCGCTGTTTAATTACGTTAACAAGCTCCAGCTTTTTTTACCTTAACAAGCTCCAGCTGTTTTTATTCTCAGAAGGTTTACTCTCTGATATATAGATGCCTAACCCCTTCGTAAGTGCAGGTCCTAAATGAGCTTTTTTCTCTGTTCCCTCACCACAATCCAGATTCTTTTGGGGAGTTACCAGTACAGTAACCATACCAGGAAGTACTTAATTTATGAAGCTACTGCTTTTCTTAATCTCAGTGGAGATATTTACTGATAAACAGCTACCTACGCAGCATGTTCATGTCGTTCCTAAATGAGCTTTTTTCTCTCTCCCCTCACCTCAAATCAGATTCTTCTGAGGAGTTCCCAGTACATTATCCTTTCCCCTGTGTAATTACCTTAACAATCTCCAGCTGTTTTTATTCTCAGAAGGTTTACTCCCTGATATACAGCTGCCTACCTCCTTCGTAAGTGCAGGTCCTAAATGAGCTTTTTTCTCTGTTCCCTCACCACAATCCAGATTCTCTTGTGGAGTTACCAGTATACTAACCATAACAGGAAGTACTTAATTTATTAAGCTACTGCTTTTCTTAATCTCAGTGGAGATATTTACTGATAAACAGCTACCTACGCAGCATGTTCATGTCGTTCCTAAATGAGCTTTTATCTCTCTCCCCTCACCACAAATCAGATACTTCTGAGGAGTTCCCAGTACATTATCCTTTCCCCTGTGTAATTACCTTAACAAGCTCCAGCAGTTTTTATTCTCAGAAGGTTTACTCCCTGATATACGGCTGCCTACCCCCTTCGTATGTGCAGGTCCTAAATGAGGTTTTTTCTCTGTTCCCTCACCACAATCCAGATTCTTTTGGGGAGTTACCAGTACAGTAACCATACCAGGAAGTACTTAATTTATGAAGCTACTGCGTTTCTTAATCTCAGTGGAGATATTTACTGATAAACAGCTTCATACGCAGCATGTTCATGTCGTTCCTAAATGAGCTTTTATCTCTCTCCCCTCACCACAAATCAGATTCTTCTGAGGAGTTCCCAGTACATTATCCTTTCCCCTGTGTAATTACCTTAACAAGGTCCAGCTGTTTTTATTCTCAGAAGGTTTACTCCCTGATATACAGCTGCCTACCCCCTTCGTAAGTGCAGGTCCTAAATGAGCTTTTTTCTCTGTTCCCTCACCACAATCCAGATTCTTTTGGGGAGTTACCAGTTCAGTAACCATACCAGGAAGTACTTAATTTATTAAGCTACTGCTTTTCTTAATCTCAGTGGAGATATTTACTGATAAAGAAGCTACCTACGCAGCATGTTCATGTCGTTCCTAAATGAGCTTTTATCTCTCTCCCCTCACCACAAATCAGATTCTTCTGAGGAGTTCCCAGTACATTATCCTTTCCCCTGTGTAATTACCTTAACAAGCTCCAGCTGTTTTTATTCTCAGAAGGTTTACTCCCTGATATA
Source organism: Perognathus longimembris pacificus (assembly GCF_023159225.1). NCBI lineage: Eukaryota > Metazoa > Chordata > Mammalia > Rodentia > Heteromyidae > Perognathus > Perognathus longimembris. Next base: position 46,120 of record NW_025956236.1, on the reverse strand, counting down.
CAGCTGCCTACCCCCTGCGTAAGTGCAGGTCCTAAATGAGCTTTTTTCTCTGTCCCCTCACCACAATCCAGATTCTTTTGGGGAGTTACAAATACAGTAACCATACCAGGAATTACTTAATTTATTAAGCTACTGCTTTTCTTAATCTCAGTGGAGATATTTACTGATAAACAGCTACCTACGCAGCATGTTCATGTCGTTCCTAAATGAGCTTTTATCTCTCTCCCCTCACCACAAATCAGATTCTTCTGAGGAGTTCCCAGTACATTATCCTTTCCCCTGTGTAATTACCTTAACAAGCTCCAGCTGTTTTTATTCTCAGAAGGTTTACTCCCTGATATACAGCTGCCTACCCCCTTCGTAAGTGCAGGTCCTAAATGAGCTTTTTTCTCTGTTCCCTCACCACAATCCAGATTCTTTTGGGGAGTTACGAGTACAGTAACCATACCAGGAAGTACTTAATTTATTAAGCTACTGCTTTTCTTACTCTCAGTGGAGATATTTACTGATAAACAGCTACGTACGCAGCATGTTCAAGTCGTTCATAAATGAGCTTTTATCTCTCTCCCCGAACAAAAAATCAGATTCTTCTGAGGAGTTCACAGTACTTTATCCTTTCCCCTGTGTAATTACCTTAACAAGCTCCAGCTGTTTTTATTCTCAGAATGTTTACTCCATGATATACAGCTGCCTACCCCCTTCGTAAGTGCAGGTCCTAAAGGAGATTTTTTCTCTGTTCCCACACCACAATCCAGATTCTTTTGAGGAGTTACCAGTACAGTAACCATAACAGGAAGTACTTAATTTATTAAGCTACTGCTTTTCTTAATCTCAGTGTAGATATTTACTGATAAACAGCTATGTACGCAGCATGTTCATGTCGTTCCTAAATGAGCTTTTATCTCTCTCCCCTCACCAAAAATCAGATTCTTCTGAGGACTTCCCAGGACATTATCCTTTCCCCTGTGTAATTACCTTAACAAGCTCCAGCTGTTTTTATTCTCAGAAGGTTTACTCCCTGATATACAGCTGCCTACCCCCTTCGTAAGTGCAGGTCCTAAATGAGCTTTTTTCTCTGTTCCCTCACCACAATCCAGATTCTTTTGGGGAGTTACCAGTACAGTAACCATACCAGGAAGTACTTAATTTATTAAGCTACTGCTTTTCTTAATCTCAGTGGAGATATTTACTGATAAACAGCTACCTACGCAGCATGAGCTTTTATCTCTCTCCCCTCACCACAAATCAGATTCTTCTGAGGAGTTCCCAGTACATTATCCTTTCCCCTGTGTAATTACCTTTACAAGCTCCAGCTGTTTTTATTCTCAGAAGGTTTACTCCCAGATATACAGCTGCCTACCCCCTTCGTAAGTGCAGGTCCTAAATGAGCGTTTTTCTCTGTTCCCTCACCACAATCCAGATTCTTTTGGGGAGATACCAGTACAGTAACCATACCAGGAAGTACTTAATTTATTAAGCTACTGCTTTTCTTAATCTCAGTGGAGATATTTACTGATAAACAGCCACCTACGCAGCATGTTCATGTCGTTCCTAAATGAGCTTTACTCTCTCTCCCCTCACCACAAATCAGATTCTTCTGACGAGTTCCCAGTACATTATCCTTTCCGCTGTGTAATTACCTTAACAAGCTCCAGCTTTTTTTACCTTAACAAGCTCCAGCTGTTTTTATTCTCAGAAGGTTTACTCCCTGATATACAGCTGCCTACCCCCTTCGTAAGTGCAGGTCCTAAATGAGCTTTTTTCTCTGTTCCCTCACCACAATCCAGATTCTTTTGGGGAGTTACCAGTACAGTAACCATACCAGGAAGTACTTAATTCATTAAGCTACTGCTTTTCTTAATATCAGTGGAGATATTTACTGATAAACAGCTACCTACGTAGCATGTTCATTTTGTTTATAAATGAGTTTTTATCTCTCTCCCCTCACCACAAATCAGATTCTTCTGAGGAGTTCCCAGTACATTATCCTTTCCCCTGTGTAATTACCTTAACAAGCTCCAGCTCTTTTTATTCTCAGAAGGTTTACTCCCTGATATACAGCTGCCTACCCCCTTCGTAAGTGCAGGTCCTAAATGAGCTTTTTTCTCTGTTCCCTCACCACAATCCAGATTCTTTTGGCGAGATACAGTACAGTAACCATACCAGGAAGTACTTAATTTATTAAGCTACTGCTTTTCTTAATCTCAGTGGAGCTATTGACTGATAAACAGCTACCTAGGCAGCATGTTCCTGTCGTTCCTAAATGACCTATTTTCTCTGTTCCCTCATCACAATCCAGATTCTTTTGGGAAGTTACCAGTACAGTATCCATACCAGGAAGTACTTAATTTATTAAGCTACTGCTATTCTTAATCTCAGTGGAGATATTTACTGATAAACAGCTACGTATGCAGCATGTTCATGTCGTTCCTAAATGAGCTTTTTTCTCTCTCCCCTCACCACAAATCAGATTCTTCTGAGGAGTTCCCAGTACATTATCCTTTCCCCGGTGTAATTACCTTAACAAGCTCCAGCTGTTTTTATTCTCAGAAGAGATACTCCCTGATATACAGCTGCCTACCCCCTTCGTAATTTCAGGTCCTAAATGAGCTTTTTTCTCTGTTCCCTCACCACAATCCAGATTCTTTTGTGGAGTTACCAGTACAGTAACCATACCAAGAAGTACTTAATTTACTAAGCTACTGCTTTTCTTAATCTCAGTGGAGATATTTACTGATAAACAGCTACCTACGCAGCATGTTCATGTCGTTCCTAAATGAGCTTTTATCTCTCTCCCCTCACCACAAATCAGATTCTTCTGACGAGTTCCCAGTACATTATCCTTTCCACTGTGTAATTACCTTAACATGCTCCAGCTGTTTTTATTCTCAGAAGGTTTACTCCCTGATATACAGCTGCCTACCCCCTTCGTAAGTGCAAGTCCTAAATGAGCTTTTTTCTCTGTTCCCTCACCACAATCCAGATTCTTTTGGGGAGATACCAGTACAGTAACCATACCAGGAAGTACTTAATTTATTAAGCTACTGCTTTTCTTAATCTCAGTGGAGATATTTACTGATAAACAGCTACCTACGCAGCATGTTCATGTCGTTCCTAAATGAGCTTTTATCTCTCTCCCCTCACCACAAATCAGATTCTTCTGAGGAGTTCCCAGTACATTATCCTTTCCCCTGTGTAATTACCTTAAGAAGCTCCAGCTGTTTTTATTCTCAGAAGGTTTACTCCCTGATATGCAGCTGCCTACACCCTTCGTAAGTGCAGGTCCTAAATGAGCTTTTTTCTCTGTTCCCTCACCACAATCCAGATTCTTTTGGGGAGTTACCAGTATAGTAACCATACCAGGAAGTACTTAATTTATTAAGCTACTGCTTTCCTTAATCTCAGTGGAGATATTTACTGATAAACAGCTACCTACGCAGCATGTTCATGTCGTTCCTAAATGAGCTTTTATCTCTCTCCCCTCACCACAAATCAGATTCTTCTGAGGAGTTCCCAGTACATTATCCTTTCCCCTGTGTAAATACCTTAACAAGCTCCAGCTGTTTTTACGTTAACAAGCTCCAGCTGTTTTTATTCTCAGAAGGTTTACTCCCTGATATACAGCTGCCTACCCCCTTCGTAAGTGCAGGTCCTAAATGAGCGTTTTTCTCTGTTCCCTCACCACAATCCAGATTCTTTTGGGGAGATACCAGTACAGTAACCATACCAGGAAGTACTTAATTTATTAAGCTACTGCTTTTCTTAATCTCAGTGGAGATATTTACTGATAAACAGCTACCTACGCAGCGTGTTCATGTCGTTCCTAAATGAGCTTTTCTCTCTCTCCCTTCACCACAAATCAGATTCTTCTGAGGAGTTCCCAGTACATTATCCTTTCCGCTGTTTAATTACCTTAACAAGCTCCAGCTTTTTTTTACCTTAACAAGCTCCAGCTGTTTTTATTCTCAGAAGGTTTACTCTCTGATATATAGATGCCTAACCCCTTCGTAAGTGCAGGTCCTAAATGAGCTTTTTTCTCTGTTCCCTCACCACAATCCAGATTCTTTTGGGGAGTTACCAGTACAGTAACCATACCAGGAAGTACTGAATTTATTAATCTACTGCTTTTCTTAATCTCAGTGGAGATATTTACTGATAAACAGCTACCTACCCAGCATGTTCATGTCGTTCCTAAATGAGCTTTTATCTCTCTCCCCTCACCACAAATCAGATCCTTCTGAGGAGTTCCCTGTACATTATCCTTTCCCCTGTGTAATTACCTTAACAAGCTCCAGCTGTATTTATTCTCAGAAGGTTTACTCTCTGATATATAGATGCCTAACCCCTTCGTAAGTGCAGGTCCTAAATGAGCTTTTTTCTCTGTTCCCTCACCACAATCCAGATTCGTTTGGGGAGTTACCAGTACAGTAACCATACCAGGAAGTACTTAATTTATTAATCTACTGCTTTTCTTAATCTCAGTGGAGATATTTACTGATAAACAGCTACCTACCAAGCATGTTCATGTCGTTCCTAAATGAGCTTTTATCTCTCCCCCTCACCACAAATCAGATTATTCTGAGGAGTTCCCAGTACATTATCCTTTCCCCTGTGTAATTACATTAACAAGCTCCAGCTGTTTTTATTCTCAGAACGTTTACTAACTGATATACAGCTGCCTACCCCCTTCGTAAGTGCAGGTCCTAAATGAGCTTTTTTCTCTGTTCCCTCACCACAATCCAGATTCTTTGGGGAGTTACCAGTACAGTAACCATACCAGGAAGTACTTAATTTATTAAGCTACTGCTTTTCTTAATCTCAGTGGAGATATTTACTGATAAACAGCTACCTACGCAGCATGTTCATGTCGTTCCTAAATGGAGCTTTTATCTCTCTCCCCTCACCACAAATCAGATCCTTCTGAGGAGTTCCCAGTACATTATCCTTTCCCCTGTGTAATTACCTTAACAAGCTCCAGCTGTTTTTATTCTCAGAAGGTTTACTCCCTGATATACAGCTGCCTACCGCCTTCGTAAGTGCAGGTCCTAAATGAGATTTTTTCTCTGTTCCCTCACCAAAATCCAGATTCTTTGGGGAGTTACCAGTACAGTAACCATACCAGGAAGTACTTAATTTATTAAGCTACTGCTTTTCTTAATCTCAGTGGAGATATTTACTGATAAACAGCTACCTACGCAGCATGTTCATGTCGTTCCTAAATGGGCTTTTATCTCTCACCTCACCACAAATCAGATTCTTCTGAGGAGTTCCCAGTACATTATCCTTTCCCCTGTGTAATTACCTTAACAAGCTCCAGCTGTTTTTATTCTCAGAAGGTTTACTCCCTGATATACTGCTGCCTACACCTTCGTAAGTGCAGGTCCTAAATGAGCATTTTTCTCTGTTCCCTCACCACAATCCAGATTATTTTGGGGAGTTACCAGTACAGTAACCATACCAGGAAGTATTTAATTTATTAAGCTACTGGTTTTCATTATCTCAGTAGAGAAATTTACTGATAAACAGCTACCTATGCAGCATGTTCATATCGTTCCTAAATGAGCTTTTATCTCTCACCCCTCACCACAAATAAGATTCTTCTGAGGAGTTCCCAGTACATTATCCTTTCCCCTGTGTAATTACCTTAACAAGCTCCAGCTGTTTTTATTCTCAGAAGGTTTACTCCCTGATATACAGCTGCCTATCCCCTTCGTAAGTGCAGGTCTTAAATGAGCTTTTTTCTCTCTTCCCTCACCACAATCCAGATTCTTTTGGGGAGTTTCCAGTACAGTAACCATACCAGGAAGTACTTAATTTATTAAGCTACTGCTTTTCTTAATCTCAGTGGAGATATTTACTGATAAACAGCTACCTACGCAGCATGTTCATGTCGTTACTAAATGAGCTTTTATCTCTCTCCCCTCACCACAAATCAGATTCTTATGAGGAGTTCCCAGTACATTATCCTTTCCCCTGTATAATTACCTTAGCAAACTCCAGCTGTTTTTATTCTCAGAAGGTTTACTCCCTGATATACAGCTGCCTACCCCCTTCGTAAGTGCAGGTCCTAAATGAGCTTTTTTCTCTGTTCCCTCACCACAATCCAGATTCTTTTGGGGAGTTACCAGTACAGTAACCATACAAGGAAGTACTTAATTTATTAAGCTACTGCTTTTCTTAATCTCAGTGGAGATATTTACTGATAAACAGCTACCTACGAAGCATGTACATGTCGTTCCTAAATGCGCTTTTATCTCTCTCCCCTCACCACAAATCAGATTCTTCTGAGGAGTTCCCAGTACATTATCCTTTCCGCTGTTTAATTACCTTAACAAGCTCCAGCTTTTTTTACCTTAACAAGCTCCAGCTGTTTTTATTCTCAGAAGGTTTACTCTCTGATATATAGATGCCTAACCGCGTCGTAAGTGCAGGTCCTAAATGAGCTTTTTTCTCTGTTCCCTCACCACAATCCAGATTCTTTTGGGGAGTTACCAGTACAGTAACCATACCAGGAAGTACTGAATTTATTAATCTACTGCTTTTCTTAATCTCAGTGGAGATATTTACTGATAAACAGCTACCTACCCAGCATGTTCATGTCGTTCCTAAATGAGCTTTTATCTCTCCCCCTCACCACAAATCAGATTCTTCTGAGGAGTTCCCAGTACATTATCCTTTCCCCTGTGTAATTACATTAACAAGCTCCAGCTGTTTTTATTCTCAGAACGTTTACTAACTGATATACAGCTGCCTACCCCCTTCGTAAGTGCAGGTCCTAAATGAGCTTTTTTCTCTGTTCCCTCAACACAATCCAGATTCTTTTGGGGAGTTACCAGTACAGTAACCAAACCAGGAAGAACTTAATTTATTTAGCTACTGCTTTTCTTAATCTCAGTGGAGATATTTACTGATAAACAGCTACCTACGCAGCATGTTCATGTCGTTCCTAAATGGAGCTTTTATCTCTCTTCCCTCACCACAAATCAGATCCTTCTGAGGAGTTCCCAGTACATTATCCTTTCCCCTGTGTAATTACCTTAACAAGCTCCAGCTGTTTTTATTCTCAGAAGGTTTACTCCCTGATATACAGCTGCCTACCCCCTTCGTAAGTGCAGGTCCTAAATGAGCTTTTTTCTCTGTTCCCTCACCACAATCCAGATTCTTTGTTGAGTTACCAGTACAGTAACCATACCAGGAAGTACTTAATTTATTAAGCTACTGCTTTTCTTAATCTCAGTGGAGATATTTACTGATAAACAGCTACCTACGCAGCATGTTCATGTCGTTCCTAAATGCGCTTTTATCTCTCACCTCACCACAAATCAGATTCTTCTGAGGAGTTCCCAGTACATTATCCTTTCCCCTGTGTAATTACCTTAACAAGCTCCAGCTGTTTTTATTCTCAGAAGGTTTACTCCCTGATATACAGCTGCCTACCCCCTTCGTAAGTGCAGGTCCTAAATGAGCTTTTTTCTCTGTTCCCTCACCACAATCCAGATTCTTTTGGGGAGTTACCAGTACAGTAACCATACCAGGAAGTACTTAATTTATTAAGCTACTGCTTTTCTTAATCTCAGTGGAGATATTTACTGATAAACAGCTACCTACGAAGCATGTACATGTCGTTCCTAAATGCGCTTTTATCTCTCTCCCCTCACCACAAATCAGATTCTTCTGAGGAGTTCTTAGTACATTATCCTTTCCCGTGTGTAATTATCTTAACAAGCTCCAGCTGTTTTTATTCTCAGAAGCTTTACTCCCTGATATACAGCTGCCTACCCCCTTCGTAAGTGCAGGTCCTAAATGAGCTTTTTTCTCTGTTCCCTCACCACAATCCAGATTCTTTTGGGGAGTTACCAGTACAGTAACCATACCAGGAAGTACTTAATTTATTAAGCTACTGGTTTTCTTAATCTCAGTGGAGATATTTACTGATAAACAGCTACCTACGCAGCATGTTCATGTCGTTCCTAAATGCGCTTTTATCTCTCTCCCCTCACCACAAATCAGATTTTTCTGAGGAGTTCCCAGTACATTATCCTTTCCCCTGTGTAATTACCTTAACAAGCTCCAGCTGTTTTTATTCTCAGAAGGTTTACTCCCTGATATACTGCTGCCTACCCCCTTCGTAAGTGCAGCTCCTAAATGAGCTTATTTCTCTGTTCCCTCACCACAATCCAGATTCTTTTGGGGAGTTACCAGTACAGTAACCATACCAGGAAGTACTTAATTTATTAAGCTACTGGTTTTCTTTATCTCAGTGGAGATATTTACTGATAAACAGATACCTACACAGCATGTTCATGTCGTTCCTAAATGAGCTTTTATCTCTCTCCCCTCACCACAAATCAGATTCTTATGAGGAGTTCCCAGTATATTTTCCTTTCCCCTGTGTAATTACCTTAACAAGCTCCAGCTGTTTTTATTCTCAGAAGGTTTACTCCCTGATATACAGCTGCCTACCCCCTTCGTAAGTGCAGGTCCTAAATGAGCTTTTTTCTCTGTTCCCTCACCACAATCCAGATTCTTTTTGGGAGTTACCACTACAGTAATCATACCAGGAAGTACTTAATTTATTAAGCTACAGCTTTTCTTCTTTTTTTTTTTTTTGCAATTCCTGGGCCTTGGACTCTGGGCCTGAGCACTGTCCCTGGCTTCTTCTCGCTCAAGGCTAGCACTCTGCCGCTTGAGCCACAGCACCGCTTCTCGCGGTTTTCTGTACATGTGGTGCTGGGGAATCAAACCTAGGGCCTCGTGTATCCGAGGCAGGCACTCTTGCCACTAGGCCATATCCCCAGCCCAGCTTTTCTTAATCTCAGTGGAGATATTTACTGATAAACAGCTACCTACGCAGCATGTTCATGTCGTTCCTAAATGAGCTTTTATCTCTCTCCCCTCACCACAAATCAGATTCTTCTGAGGAGTTCCCAGTACATTATCCTATCCCCTGTGTAATTATCTTAACAATCTCCAGCTGTTTTTATTCTCAGAAGGTTTACTCCCTGATATACAGCTGCCTACGCCCTTCGTAAGTGCAGGTCCTAAATGAGCTTTTTTCTCTGTTCCCTCACCACAATCCAGATTCTTTTGGGGAGTTACCAGTACAGTAACCATACCAGGAAGTACTTAATTTATTAAGCTACTGCTTTTCTTAATCTCAGTGGAGATATTTACTGATAAACAGCTACCAACGAAGCATGTTCATGTCGTTCCTAAATGCGCTTTTATCTCTCTCCCCTCACCACAAATCAGATTCTTCTGAGGAGTTCCCAGTACATTATCCTTCCCCTGTGTAATTACCTTAGCAAGCTCCAGCTGTTTTTATTCTCAGAAGGTTTACTCCCTGATATACAGCTGCCTACCCCCTTCGTAAGTGCAGGTCCTCAATGAGCTTTTTTCTCTGTTTCCTCACCACAATCCAGATTCTTTTGGGAGTTACCAGTACAGTAACCATACCAGGAAGTACTTAATTTCTTAAGCTACTGCTTTTCTTAATCTCAGTGGAGATATTTACTGATAAACAGCTACCTACGCAGCATGTTCATGTCGTTCCTAAATGAACTTTTATCTCTCTCCCCTCACCACAAATCAGATCCTTCTGATGAGTTCCCAGTACATTATCCTTTCCCGTGTGTAATTACCTTAACAAGCCCCAGGTGTTTTTATTCTCAGAAGGTTTACTCCCTGATATACAGCTGCCTACCCCCTTCGTAAGTGCAGGTCCTAAATGAGCTTTTTTCTCTGTTCCCTCACCACAATACAGATTCTTTTGGGGAGTTACCAGAACAGTAACCATACCAGGAAGTACTTAACTTATTAAGCTACTGCTTTTCTTAATCTCAGTGGAAATATTTACTGATAAACAGCTACGTACGCAGCATGTTCATGTCGTTCATAAATGAGCTTTTATCTCTCTCCCCTCACCACAAATCAGATTCTTCTGAGGAGTTGCCAGTACAATATCCTTTCCCCTGTGTAATTACCTTAACAAGCTCCAGCTGTTTTTATTCTCAGAAGGTTTACTCCCTGATATACAGCTGCCTACCCCCTTCGTAAGTTCAGGTCCTAAATGAGCTTTTTTCTCTGTTCCCTCACCACAATCCAGATTCTTTTGGGGAGTTACCAGTACAGTAACCATACCAGGAAGTACTTAATTTATTAAGCTACTGCTTTTCTTAATCTCAGTTTAGATATTTACTGATAAATAGCTACGTATGCAGCATGTTCATGTCGTTCCTAAATGAGCTTTTATCTCTCTCCCCTCTCCACAAATCAGATTCTTCTGAGGAGTTGCCAGTACAATATCCTTTCCCCTGTGTAATTACCTTAACAAGCTCCAGCTGTTTTTATTCTCAGAAGGTTTACTCCCTGATATACAGCTGCCTACCCCCTTCGTAAGTGCAGGCCCTAAATGAGCTTTTTTCTCTGTTCCCTCACCACAATCCAGATTCTTTGGGGAGTTACCAGTACAGTAACCATACCAGGAAGAACTTAATTTATTAAGCTACTGCTTTTCTTAATCTCAGTGGAGATATTTACTGATAAACAGCTATCTACGCAGCATGTTCATGTCGTTCCTAAATGCGCTTTTATCTCTCTCCTCACCACAAATCAGATTCTTCTGAGGAGTTCCCAGTACATTATCCTTCCCCTTGTGTAATTACCTTAACAAGCTCCAGCTGTTTTTATTCTCAGAAGGTTTACTCCCTGATATACAGCTGCCTACCCCTTCGTAAGTGCAGGTCATATATGAGCTTTTTTCTCTGTTCCCTCACCACAATCCAGATTATTTTGGGGAGTTACCAGTACAGTAACCATACCAGGAAGTGCTTAATTTATTAAGCTACTGGTTTTCTTTATCTCAGTAGAGAAATTTACTGATAAACAGCTACCTACGCAGCATGTTCATGTCGTTCCTAAATGAGCTTTTATCTCTCTCCCCTCACCACAAATCAGATTCTTCTGAGGAGTTCCCAGTACATTATCCTTTCCCCTGTGTAATTACCTTAACAAGCTATAGCTGTTTTTATTCTCAGAAGGTTTACTCACTGATATAGAGCTGCCTACCCACTTCGTAAGTGCAGGTCCTAAATGAGCTTTTTTCTCTGTTCCCTCAACACAATCCAGATTCTTTTGGGGAGTTACCAATACAGTAACCATACTAGGAAGTACTTAATTTATTAAGCTACTGCTTTTCTTAATCTCAGTGGAGATATTTACTGATAAACAGCTACCTACGCATCATGTTCGTGTCGTTCCTAAATGAGCTTTTATCTCTCTCCCCACACCACAAATCAGATTCTTCTGAGGAGTTCCCAGTACATTATCCTTTCCCCTGTGTAATTACCTTAACAAGCTCCAGCTGTTTTTATTCTCAGAAGTTTTACTCCCTGATATACAGCTGCCTACCCCCTTCGTAAGTGCAGGTCCTAAATGAGCTTTTTTCTCTGTTCCCTCACCACAATCCAGATTCTTTTGGGGAGTTACCCGTAGAATAGACATACCAGGAAGTAATTTATTAAGCTACTGCTTTTCTTAATCTCAGTGGAGATATTTACTGATAAACAGCTACGTACGCAGCATGTTCATATTGTTCATAAATGAGCTTTTATCTCTCTCCCCGAACAAAAAATCAGATTCTTCTGAGGAGTTCCCAGTACTTTATCCTTTCCCGTGTGTAATTACCTTAACAAGCTCCAGCTGTTTTTATCAGAAGGTTTACTCCCTGATATACAGCTGCCTACCCCCTTCGAAAGTGCAGGTCCTAAATGAGCTTTTTTCTCTGTTCCCTCACCACAATCCAGATTCTTTTGGGGAGTTACCAGAACAGTAACCATACCAGGAAGTACTTACCTTATTAAGCTACTGCTTTTCTTAATCTCAGTGGAGATATTTACTGATAAACAGCTACGTACGCAGCATGTTCATGTCGTTCCTAAATGAGCTTTTATCTCTCTCCCCTCACCACAAATCAGATTCTTCTGAGGAGTTCCCAGTACATTACCCTTTCCCCTGTGTAATTACCTTAACAATCTCCAGCTGTTTTTATTCTCAGAAGGTTTACTCCCTGATATACAGCTGCCTACCCCCTTCGTAAGTGCAGGTCCTAAATGAGCTTTTTTCTCTGTTCCCTCACCACAATCCACATTCTTTCGGGGAGTTACCAGTACAGTAACCATATCAGGAAGTACTTAATTTATTAAGCTACTGCTTTTCTTAATCAAAGTGGAGATATTTACTGATAAACAGCTACCTACACAGCATGTTCATGTCGTTCCTAAATGAGCTTTTATCTCTCTCCCCTCACCACAAATCAGATTCTTCTGAGGAGTTCCCAGTACATTATCCTTTCCCCTGTGTAATTACCTTAACAAGCTCCAGCTGTTTTTATTCTCAGAAGGTTTACTCCCTGATATACAGCTGCCTACCCCCTTCGTAAGTGCAGGTCCTAAATGAGCTTTTTTCTCTGTTCCCTCACCACAATCCAGATTCTTTTGGGGAGTTACCAGTACAGTAACCATACCAGGAAGTACTTAATTTCTTAAGCTCCTGCTTTTCTTAATCTCAGTGGAGATATTTACTGATAAACAGCTACCTACGCAGCATGTTCATGTCGTTCCTAAATGAGCTTTTATCTCTCTCCCCTCACCACAAATCAGTTTCTTCTGAGGAGTTCCCAGTACATTATCCTTTCCCCTGTGTAATTACCTTAACAAGCTCCAGCTGTTTTTATTCTCAGAAGGTTTACTCCCTGATATACAACTGCCTACCCCCTTCGTAAGTGGAGGTCTTAAATGAGCTTTTTTCTCTGTCGCTCACCACAATCCAGATTCATTTCGGGAGTTACCAGTACAGTAACCATACCAGGAAGTACTTAATTTATTAAGCTACTGCTTTTCTTAATCTCAGTGGAGATATTTACTGATAAACAGCTACCTACGCAGCATGTTCAAGTCGTTCCTAAATGAGCTTTTATCTCTCTCCCCTCACCACAAATCAGATTCTTCTGAGGAGTTCCCAGTACATTATCCTTTCCCCTGTGTAATTACCTTAACAAGCTCCAGCTGTTTTTATTCTCAGAATGTTTACTCATTGATATACAGCTGCCTACCCCCTTCGTAAGTGCAGGTCCTAAATGAGCTTTTTTCTCTGTTCCCTCACCACAATCCAGATTCTTTTGAGGAGTTACCAGTACAGTAACCATTCCAGGAAGTACTTAATTTCTTAAGCTCCTGCTTTTCTTAATATCAGTGGAGATATTTACTGATAAACAGCTACCTAAGCAGCATGTTCATGTCGTTCCTAAATGAGCTTTTATCTCTCTCCCCTCACCACAAATCAGATTCTTCTGAGGAGTTCCCAGTATATTATCCTTTCCCGTGTGTAATTACCTTAACAAGCTCCAGCTGTTTTTATTCTCAGAAGGTTTACTCCCTGATATACAACTGCCTACCCCCTTCGTAAGTGCAGGTCCTAAATGAGCTTATTTCTCTGTTCGCTCACCACAATCCAGATTCATTTCGGGAGTTACCAGTACAGTAACCATACCAGGAAGTACTTAATTTATTAAGCTACTGCTTTTCTTAATCTCAGTGGAGATATTTACTGATAAACAGCTACCTACGCAGCATGTTCAATCGTTCCTAAATGAGCTTTTATCTCTCTCCCCTCACCACAAATCAGAATCTTCTGAGGAGTTCCCAGTACATTATCCTTTGCCCTGTGTAATTACCTTAACAAGCTCCAGCTGTTTTTATTCTCAGAAGGTTTACACCCTGTTATACTGCTGCATACCCCCTTCGTAAGTGCAGGTACTAAATGAGCTTTTTTCTCTGTTCCCTCACCACAATCCAGATTCTTTCGGGGAGTTACCAGTACAGTAACCACACCAGGAAGTACTTAATTTATTAAGCTACTGCTTTTCTTAATCTCACTGGAGATATTTACTGATAAACAGCTACGTACGCAGCATGTTCATGTCGTTCCTAAATGAGCTTTTATCTATCTCCCCTCACCACAAATCAGATTCTTCTGAGGAGTTCCCAGTACATTATCCTTTCCCCTGTGTAATTACCTTAACAAGCTCCAGCTGTTTTTATTCTCAGAAGGTTTACTCCCTGATATACAGCTGCCTACCACCTTCGTAAGTGCAGGTCCTAAATGAGCTTTTTTCTCTGTTCCCTCACCACAATCCAGATTCTTTTGGGGAGTTACCAGTACAGTAACCATACCAGGAAGTACTTAATTTATTAAGCTACTGCTTTTCTTAATCTCAGTGGAGATATTTACTGATAAACAGCTACCTATGCAGCATGTTCATGTCGTTCCTAAATGAGCTTTTATCTCTCTCCCCTCACCACAAATCAGATTCTTCTGAGGAGTTCCCAGTACTTTATCCTTTCCCGTGTGTAATTACCTTAACAAGCTTCAGCTGTTTTTATTCTCACAAGGTTTACTCACTGATATACAGCTGCCTACCCCATTCGTAAGTGCAGGTCCTAAAGGAGCTTTTTTCTCTGTTCCCTCACCACAATCCAGATTCTTTTGGGGAGTTACCAGTACAGTAACCATACCAGGAAGTACTTAATTTATTAAGCTACTGCTTTTCTTAATCTCAGTGGAGATATTTACTGATAAACAGCTACCTACGCAGCATGTTCATGTCGTTCCTAAATGAGCTTTTATCTCTCTCCCCTCACCACAAATCAGATTCTTCTGAGGAGTTCCCAGTACTTTATCCTTTCCCCTGTGTAATTACCTTAACAAGCTCCAGCTGTTTTTATTCTCAGAAGGTTTACTCCCTGATATACAGCTGCCTACCCCCTTCGTAAGTGCAGGTCCTAAATGAGCTTTTTTCTCTGTTCCCTCACCACAATCCAGATTCTTTGGGGGAGTTACCAGTACAGTAACCATACCAGGAAGTACTTAATTTATTAAGCTACTGCTTTTCTTAATCTCAGTGGAGATATTTACTGATAAACAGCTACATACGCAGCATGTTCATGTCGTTCCGAAATGAGCTTTTATCTCTCTCCCCTCACCACAAATCAGATTCTTCTGAGGAGTTCCCAGTACATTATCCTTTCCCCTGTGTAATTACCTTAACAAGCTCCAGCTGTTTTTATTCTCAGAAGGTTTACTCCCTGATATACAGCTGCCTACCCCCTTCGTAAGTGCAGGTCCTAAATGAGCTTTTTTCTCTGTTCCCTCAACACAATCCATATTCTTTCGGGGAGTTACCAGTACAGTAACCATATCAGGAAGTACTTAATTTATTAAGCTACTGCTTTTCTTAATCTCAGTGGAGATATTTACTGATAAACAGCTACCTATGCAGCATGTTCATGTCGTTCCTAAATGAGCTTTTATCTCTCTCCCCTCACCACAAATCAGATTCTTCTGAGGAGTTCCCAGTACATTATCCTTTCCCCTGTGTAATTACCTTAACAAGCTCCAGCTGTTTTTATTCTCAGAAGGTTTACTCCCTGATATACAGCTGCCTAACCCCTTCGTAAGTGCAGGTCCTAAATGAGCTTTTTTCTCTGTTCCCTCACCACAATCTAGATTCTTTTGGGGAGGTACCAGTACAGTAAACATACCAGGAAGTACTTAATTTATTAAGCTACTGCTTTTCTTAATCTCAGTTTAGATATTTACTGATAAACAGCTACCTACGCAGCATGTTCATGTCGTTCCTAAATGAGATTTTATCTCTCTCCCCTCACCACAAATCAGATTCTTCTGAGGAGTTCCCAGTACATTATCCTTTCCCCTGTGTAATTACCTTAACAAGCTCCAGCTGTTTTTATTCTCAGAAGGGTTACTCCCTGATATACAGCTGCCTACCCCCTTCGTAAGTGCAGGTCCTAAATGAGCTTTTTTCTCTGTTCCCTCACCACAATCCAGATTATTTTGGGGAGTTACCAGTAGAGTAACCATACCAGGAAGTACTTAATTTATTAAGCTACTGCTTTTCTTAATCTCAGTGGAGATATTTACTGATAAACAGCTACCTACGCAGCATGTTCATGTCGTTCCTAAATGAGCTTTTATCTCTCTCCCCTCACCACAAATGAGATTCTTCTGAGGAGTTCCCAGTACATTATCCTTTCCCCTGTGTAATTACCTTAACAAGCTCCAGCTGTTTTTATTCTCAGAAGGGATACTCCCTGATATACAACTGCCTACCCCATTCGTAAGTGCAGGTCCTAAATGAGCTTTTTTCTCTGTTCCCTCACCACAATCCAGATTCTTTTGGGGAGTTAGCAGTACAGTATCCATACCAGGAAGTACTTAATTTATTTAGCTACTGCTTTTCTTAATCTCAGTGGAGATATTTACTGATAAACAGCTACTTACGAAGCATGTTCTTGTCTTTCCTAAATGAGCTTTTATCTCTCTCCCCTCGCCACAATCCAGATTCTTTTGGGGAGTTACCAGTACAGTAAGCATACTAGGAAGTACTTAATTTATTAAGCTACTGCTTTTCTTAATCTCAGTGGAGATATTTACTGATAAAGAGCTACCTACGCAGCATGTTCATGTCGTTCCTTAATGAGCTTTTATCTCTCTCCCCTCACCACAAATCAGATTCTTCTGAGGAGTTCCCAGTACATTATCCTTTCCCTTGTGTAATTACCTTAACAAGCTCCAGCTGTTTTTATTCTCAGAAGGTTTACTCCCTGATATACAGCTGCCTACCCCCTTCCTAAGTGCAGGTCTTAAATGAGCTTTTTTCTCTGTTCCCTCACCACAATCCAAATTCTTTTGGGGAGTTACCAGTACTGAAACCATACCAGGAAGTACTTAATTATTAAGCTACTGCTTTTCTTAATCTCAGTGGAGATATTTACTGATAAACAGCTATCTACCCATCATGTTCATGTCGTTCTTAAATGAGCTTTTATCTCTCTCCCCTCACCACAAATCAGATTCTTCTGAGGAGTTCCCAGTACATTATCCTTTCCCCTGTGTAATTACCTTAACAAGCTCCAGCTGTTTTTATTCTCAGAAGGTTTACTCCCTGATATACAGCTGCCTATCCCCTTCGTAAGTCCAGGTCCTAAATGAGCTTTTTTCTCTGTTCCCTCACCACAATCCAGATTCTTTTGGGGAGTTACCAGTACAGTAAGCATACCACGAAGTACTTAATTTATTAAGCTACTGCTTTTCTTAATCTCAGTGGAGATATTTACTGATAAACAGCTACCTACGCAGCATGTTCATGTCGTTCCTAAATGAGCTTTTATCTCTCTCCCCTCACTACAAATCAGATTCTTCTGAGGAGATCCCAGTACATTATGCTTTCCCCTGTGTAATTACCTTACCAAGCTCCAGCTGTTTTTATTCTCAGAAGGTTTAGTCCCTGATATACAGATGCCTACCCCCTTCGTAAGAGCAGGTCTTAAATGAGCTTTTTTCTCTGTTCCCTCACCACAATCCAGATTCTTTTGGGGAGTTACCAGTACAGTAATCATACCAGAAAGTACTTAATTTATTAAGCTCCTGCTTTTCTTAATCTCAGTGGAGATATTTACTGATAAACAGCTACGTACGCAGCATGTTCATGTCGTTCCTAAATGAGCTTTTATCTCTCTCCCCTCACCACAAATCAGATTCTTCTGAGGAGTTCTCAGTACATTATCCTTTGCCCTGTGTAATTACCTTAACAAGCTCCAGCTGTTTTTATTCTCAGAAGGTTTACTCCCTGATATACAGCTGCCTACCACCTTCGTAAGTGCAGGTCCTAAATGAGCTTTTTTCTCTGTTCCCTCACCACAATCCAGATTCTTTTGGGGAGTTACCAGTACAGTAACCATACCAGGAAGTACTTAATTTATTAAGCTACAGCTTTTCTTAATCTCAGTGGAGATATTTACTGATAAACAGCTACCTACGCAGCATGTTCATGTCGTTCCTAAATGAGCTTTTATCTCTCTCCCCTCACCACAAATCAGATTCTTCTGAGGAGTTCCCATACATAATCCTTTCCCCTGTGTAATTAACTTAACAAGGTCCAGCTGTTTTTATTCTCAGAAGGTTTACTCCCTGATATACAGCTGCCTACCCCCTTCGTAAGTGCAGGTCTTAAATGAGCTTTTTTCTCTGTTCCCTCACCACAATCCAGATTCTTTTGGGGAGTTAACAGTACAGTAACCATACCAGGAATTACTTAATTTATTAAGCTACTGCTTTTCTTAATCTCAGTGGAGATATTTATGATAAACTGCTACCTACACAGCATGTTCATGTCGTTCCTAAATGAGCTTTTATCTCTCTCCCCTCACCACAAATCAGATTCTTCTGATGAGTTCCCAGTACATTATCCTTTCCCCTGTGTAATTACCTTAACAAGCTCCAGCTGTTTTTATTCTCAGAAGGTTTACTCCCTGATATACTGCTGCCTAACCGCTTCGTGAGTGCAGGTCCTAAATGAGCTTTTTTCTCTGTTCCCTCACCACAATCCAGATTCTTTTGGGGAGTTACCAGTACAGTAACCATACCAGGAAGTACTTAATTTCTTAAGCTACTGCTTTTCTTAATCTCAGTGGAGATATTTACTGATAAACAGCTACCTACGCAGCATGTTCTTGTCTTTCCTAAATGAGCTTTTATCTCTCTCCCCTCGCCACAATCCAGATTCTTTTGGGGAGTTACCAGTACAGTAAGCATACCAGGAAGTACTTAATTTATTAAGCTACTGCTTTTCTTAATCTCAGTGGAGATATTTACTGATAAAAGCTACCTATGCAGCATGTTCATGTCGTTCCTAAATGAGCTTTTATCTCTCTCCCCTCACCACAAATCAGATTCTTCTGAGGAGTTCCCAGTACATTATGCTTTCCCCTGTGTAATTACCTTAACAAGCTCCAGCTGTTTCTATTCTCAGAAGGTTTACTCCCTGATATACAGCTGCCTACCCCCTTCCTAAGTGCAGGTCCTAAATGAGCTTTTTTCTCTGTTCCCTCACCACAATCCAGATTCTTTTGGGGAGTTACCATTACTGAAACCATACCAGGAAGTACTTAATTATTAAGCTACTGCTTTTCTTAATCTCAGTGGAGATATTTACTGATAAACAGCTATCTACCCATCATGTTCATGTCGTTCCTAAATGAGCTTTTATCTCTCTCCCCTCACCACAAATCAGATTCTTCTGAGGAGTTCCCAGTACATTATCCTTTCCCCTGTGTAATTACCTTAACAAGCTCCAGCTGTTTTTATTCTCAGAAGGTTTACTCCCTGATATACAGCTGCCTACCCCCTTCGTAAGTGCAGGTCCTAAATGAGCTTTTATCTTTGTTCCCTCACCACAATCCAGATTCTTTTGGGGAGTTACCAGTACAGTAACCATAACAGGAAGTACTTAATTTATTAAGCTACTGCTTTTCTTAATCTCAGTGGAGATATTTACTGATAAACAGCTACCTACGCAGCATGTTCATGTCGTTCATAAATGAGCTTTTATCTCTCTCCCCTCACCACAAATCAGATTTTTCTGAGGAGTTCCCAGTACTTTATCCTTTCCCCTGTGTAATTACCTTAACAAGCTCCAGCTGTTTTTATTCTCAGAAGGTTTACTCCCTGATATACAGCTGCCTACCCCCTTCGTAAGTGCAGGTCCTAAATGAGCTTTTTTCTCTGTTCCCTCACCACAATCCAGATTCTTTTGGGGAGTTACCAGTACAGTAACCATACCAGGAAGTACTTAATTTATTAAGCTACTGCTTTTCTTAATCTCAGTGGAGATATTTACTGATAAACAGCTACCTACGCAGCATGTTCATGTCGTTCATAAATGAGCTTTTATCTCTCTCCCCTCACCACAAATCAGATATTTCTGAGGAGTTCCCAGTACTTTATCCTTTCCCCTGTGTAATTACCTTAACAAGCTCCAGCTGTTTTTATTCTCAGAAGGTTTACTCCCTGATATACAGCTGCCTACCCCCTTCGTAAGTGCAGGTCCTAAATGAGCTTTTTTCTCTGTTCCCTCACCACAATCCAGATTCTTTTGGGGAGTTACCAGTACAGTAACCATACCAGGAAGTACTTAATTTAGTAAGCTACTGCTTTTCTTTTTTTTTTTTTTGCCAGTCCTGGGCCTTGGACTCAGGGCCTGAGCCCTGTCCCTGGCTTCTTCCCGCTCAAGGCTAGCACTATTCCACTTGAGCCACAGCGCCGCTTCTGGCCGTTTTTTCTGTATATGTGGTCTTGGGAATCGAACCTAGGGCCTCGTGTATCCGAGGCAGGCACTCTTGCCACTAGGCTATATCCCCAGCCCCGCTACTGCTTTTCTTAATCTCAGTGGAGATATTTACTGATAAAGAGCTACCTACACAGCATGTTCATGTCGTTCCTAAACGAGCTTTTATCTCTCTCCCCTCACCACAAATCAGATTCTTCGGAGGAGTTCCCATACATTATCCTTTCCCCTGTGTAATTACCTTAACAAGCTCCAGCTGTTTTTATTCTCAGAAGGTTTACTCCCTGATATACAGCTGCCTACCCCCTTCGTAAGTGCAGGTCCTAAATGAGCTTTATTCTTTGTTCCCTCACCGCAATCCTGATTCTTTTGGGGAGTTACCAGTACAGTAACCATACCAGGAAGTACTTAATTTATTAAGCTACTGCTTTTCTTAATCTCAGTGGAGATATTTACTGATAAAGATCTACCTAAGCAGCATGTTCATGTTGTTCCTAAATGAGCTTTTATCTCTCTCCCCTCACCAAAAATCAGATTCTTCTGAGGAGTTCCCATACATTATCCTTTCCCCTGTGTAATTACCTTAACAAGCTCCAGCTGTTTTTATTCTCAGCAGGTTTACTCCCTGATATACAGCTGCCTACCCCCTTCGTAAGTGCAGGTCCTCAATGAGCTTTTTTCTCTGTTCCCTCACCACAATCCACATTCTTTTGGGGAGTTACCAGTACAGTAACCATACCAGGAAGTACTTAATTTATTAAGCTACTGTTTTCTTAATCTCAGGGAAGATATTTACTGATAAACAGCTACCTACGCAGCATGTTCATGTCGTTCCTAAATGAGCTTTTATCTCTCTCCCCTCAGCACTAATCAGATTCTTCTGAGGAGTTCCCAGTACATTATCCTTTCCCTTGTGTAATTACCTTAACAAGGTCCAGCTGTTTTTATTCTCAGAGGGTTTACTCCCTGATATACAGCTGCCTAACCCCTTCGTAAGTGCAGGTCTAAATGAGCTTTTTTCTCTGTTCCCTCACCACAATCCAGATTCATTTGGGGAGTTACCAGTACAGTAACCATACCGGGAAGTACTTAATTTATTAAGCTACTGCTTTTCTTAATCTCAGTGGAGATATTTACTGATAAACAGCTACCTACGCAGCATGTTCATGTCGTTCCTAAAGGAGTTTTTATCTCTCTCCCCTCACCACAAATCAGATTCTTCTGAGGAGTTCTCAGTACGATATCCTTTCCCCTGTGTAATTACCTTAACAAGCTCCAGTTGTGTTTATTCTCAGAAGGTTTACTCCCTGATATACAGCTGCCTATCCCCTTCTTAAGTGCAGGTCCTAATTGACCTTTTTTCTCTGTTCCCTCACCACAATCCAGATTCTTTTGGGGAGTTACCAGTACAGTAACCATACCAGGAAGTACTTAATTTATTAAGCTACTGCTTTTCTTCATCTCAGTGGAGATATTTACTGATAAACAGCTACCTACGCAGCATGTTCATGTCGTTCCTAAATGAGCTTTTATCTCGATCCCCTCAGCACAAATCATATTCTTCTCAGGAGTTCCCAGTACATTATCCTTTCCCCTGTGTAATTACCTTGACTAGCTCCAGCTGTTTTTATTCTCAGAAGGTTTACTCCCTGATACACAGCTGCCTATCCGCTTCGTAATGCAGGTCCTAAATGAGCTTTTTTCTCTATTCCCTCACCACAATCCAGATTCTTTTGGGGAGTTACCAGTACAGTAACCATACCAGGAAGTACTTAATTAATTAAGCTACTGCTTTTCTTAATCTCAGTGGAGATATTTACTGATAAACAGCTACCTACGCAGCATGTTCATGTCGTTCCTAAATGAGCTTTTATCTCTCTCCCCTCAGCACTAATCAGATTCTTCTGAGGAGTTCCCAGTACATTATCCTTTCCCTTGTGTAATTACCTTAACAAGCTCCAGCTGTTTTTATTCTCAGAGGGTTTACTCCCTGATATACAGCTGCCTAACCCCTTCGTAAGTGCAGGTCTAAATGAGCTTTTTTCTCTGTTCCCTCACCACAATCCAGATTCTTTTGGGGAGTTACCAGTACAGTAACCATACCAGGAAGTACTTAATTTATTAAGCTACTGCTTTTCTTAATCTCAGTGGAGATATTTACTGATAAACAGCTACCTACGCAGCATGTTCATGTCGTTCCTAAAGGAGCTTTTATCTCTCTCCCGTCACCACAAATCAGATTCTTCTGAGGAGTTCCCAGTACATTATCCTTTCCCCTGTGTAATTACCTTAACAAGCTCCAGCTGTTTTTATTCTCAGAAGGTTTACTCCCTGATATACAGCTGCCTACCCCCTTCGTAAGTGCAGGTCCTAAATGAGCTTTTTTCTCTGTTCCCTCACCACAATCCAGATTCTTTTCGGGAGTTACCAGTACAGTAACTATACCAGGAAGTACTTAATTTATTAAGCTACTGCTTTTCTTAATCTCAGTGGAGATATTTACTGATAAACAGCTACCTACGCAGCATGTTCATGTCGTTCCTAAATGAGCTTTTATCTCTCTCCCCTCACCACAATCCAGATTCTTTTGGGGAGTTACCAGTACAGTAACCATACCAGGAAGTACTTAATTTATTAAGCTACTTTTTTTCTTAATCTCAGTTTAGATATTTACTGATAAAAAGCTACCTACGCAGCATGTTCATGTCGTTCCTAAATGAGCTTTTATCTCTCACCCCTCACCACAAATCAGATTCTTCTGAGGAGTTCCCAGTACATTATCCTTTCCCCTGTGTAATTACCTTAACAAGCTCCAGCTGTTTTTATTCTCAGAAGGTTTACTCCTTGATATAAAGCTGCCTACCCCCTTCGTAATTGCAGGTCCTAAATGAGCTTTTTTCTCTGTTCCCTCACCACAATCCAGATTCTTTTGGGGAGTTACCAGTACAGTAACCATACCAGGAAGTACTTAATTTATTAAGCTACTGCTTTTCTTTTTTTTTTTTTTTTGCCAGTCCTGGGCCTTGGACTCAGGGCCTGAGCCCTGTCCCTGGCTTCTTCCCGCTCAAGGCTAGCACTCTTCCACTTGAGCCACAGCTCCTCTTCTGGCCGTTTTTTCTGTATATGTGGTCTTGGGAATCGAACCTAGGGCCTCGTGTATCCGAGGCAGGCACTCTTGCCACTAGGCTATATCCCCAGCCCCGCTACTGCTTTTCTTAATCTCAGTGGAGATATTTACTGATAAAGAGCTACCTACGCAGCATGTTCATGTCGTTCCTAAACGAGCTTTTATCTCTCTCCCCTCACCACAAATCAGATTCTTCTGAGGAGTTCCCAGTACATTATCCTTTCCCCTTTGTAATTACCTTAACAAGCTCCAGCTGTTTTTATTCTCAGAAGATTTACTCCCTGATATACAGCTGCCTACCCCCTTCGTAAGTGCAGGTCCTAAATGAGCTTTTTTCTCTGATCCCTCACCACAATCCAGATTCTTTTGGGGAATTACCAGTACAGTAACCATACGAGGAAGTACTTAATTTATTAAGCTACTGCTTTTCTTAATCTCAGTGGAGATATTTACTGATGAACAGTTACCTACGCAGCATGTTCATGTCGTTCCTAAATGAGCTTTTATCTCTCTCCCCTCACCACAAATCAGATTCTTCTGAGGAGTTCCCAGTACATTATCCTTTCCCCTGTGTAATTACCTTAACAAGCTCCAGCTGTTTTTATTCTCAGAAGGTTTACTCCCTGATATACAGCTGCCTACCCCCTTCGTAAGTGCAGGTCCTAAATGAGCTTTATTCTTTGTTCCCTCACCACAATCCAGATTCTTTTGGGGAGTTACCAGTACAGTAACCATACAAGGAAGTACTTAATTTATTAAGCTACTGCTTTGCTTAATCTCAGTGGAGATATTTACTGATAAACAGCTCCCTACGCAGCATGTTCATGTCGTTCCTAAATGAGCTTTTATCTCTCTCCCCTCACCACAAATCAGATTCTTCTGAGGAGTTCCCAGTACATTATCCTTGCCCCCGTGTAATTACCTTAACAAGCTCCAGCTGTTTTTATTCTCAGAAGGTTTACTCCCGGATATATAGCTGCCTACCCCCTTCGTAAGTGCAGGTCCTAAATGAGCTTTTTTCTCTGTTCCCTCACCACAATCCAGATTCTTTTGGGGAGTTACCAGTACAGTAACCATACCAGGAAGTACTTAATTTATTAAGCTACTGCTTTTCTTAATCTCAGTTTAGATATTTACTGATAAAAAGCTACCTACGCAGCATGTTCATGTCGTTCCTAAATGAGCTTTTATCTCTCACCCCTCACCACAAATCAGATTCTTCTGAGGAGTTGCCAGTACATTATCCTTTCCCCTGTGTAATTACCTTAACAAGCTCCAGCTGTTTTTATTCTCAGAAGGTTTACTCCCTGATATACAGCTGCCTACCCCCTTCGTAAGTGCAGGTCCTAAATGAGCTTTTTTCTCAGTTCCCTCACCACAATCCAGATTCTTTTGGGGAGTTACCAGTACAGTAACCATACCAGGAAGTACTTAATTTAGTAAGCTACTGCTTTTCTTTTTTTTTTTTTTTGCCAGTCCTGGGCCTTGGACTCAGGGCCTGAGCCCTGTCCCTGGCTTCTTCCCGCTCAAGGCTAGCACTATTCCACTTGAGCCACAGCGCCGCTTCTGGCCGTTTTCTCTGTATATGTGGTCTTGGGAATCGAACCTAGGGCCTCGTGTATCCGAGGCAGGCACTCTTGCCACTAGGCTATATCCCCAGCCCCGCTACTGCTTTTCTTAATCTCAGTGGAGATATTTACTGATAAAGAGCTACCTACACAGCATGTTCATGTCGTTCCTAAACGAGCTTTTATCTCTCTCCCCTCACCACAAATCAGATTCTTCGGAGGAGTTCCCATACATTATCCTTTCCCCTGTGTAATTACCTTAACAAGCTCCAGCTGTTTTTATTCTCAGAAGGTTTACTCCCTGATATACAGCTGCCTACCCCCTTCGTAAGTGCAGGTCCTAAATGAGCTTTATTCTTTGTTCCCTCACCGCAATCCTGATTCTTTTGGGGAGTTACCAGTACAGTAACCATACCAGGAAGTACTTAATTTATTAAGCTACTGCTTTTCTTAATCTCAGTGGAGATATTTACTGATAAACAGCTACCTACGCAGCATGTTCATGTCGTTCCTAAAGGAGCTTTTATCTCTCTCCCCTCACCACAAATCAGATTCTTCTGAGGAGTTCCCAGTACGATATCCTTTCCCCTGTGTAATTACCTTAACAAGCTCCAGTTGTGTTTATTCTCAGAAGGTTTACTCCCTGATATACAGCTGCCTATCCCCTTCTTAATTGCAGGTCCTAATTGACCTTTTTTCTCTGTTCCCTCACCACAATCCAGATTCTTTTGGGGAGTTACCAGTACAGTAACCATACCAGGAAGTACTTAATTTATTAAGCTACTGCTTTTCTTCATCTCAGTGGAGATATTTACTGATAAACAGCTACCTACGCAGCATGTTCATGTCGTTCCTAAATGAGCTTTTATCTCGATCCCCTCAGCACAAATCATATTCTTCTCAGGAGTTCCCAGTACATTATCCTTTCCCCTGTGTAATTACCTTAACAAGCTCCAGCTGTTTTTATTCTCAGAAGGTTTACTCCCTGATATACAGCTGCCTACCCCCTTCGTAAGTGCAGGTCCTAAATGAGCTTTTTTCTCTGTTCCCTCACCACAATCTACATTCTTTTGGGGAGTTACCAGTACAGTAACCATACCAGGAAGTACTTACTTTATTAAGCTACTGCTTTTCTTAATCTCAGTGGAGATATTTACTGATAAACAGCTACGTACGCAGCATGTTCATGTCGTTCCTAAATGAGCTTTTATCTCTATCCCCTCACCACAAATCAGATTCTTCTGAGGATTTCCCAGTACATTATCCTTCCCCCTGTGTAATTACCTTAACAAGCTCCAGCTGTTTTTATTCTCAGAAGGTTTACTCCCTGATATACAGCTGACTACCCCCTTCGTAAGAGCAGGTCTTAAATGAGCTTTTTTCTCTGTTCCCTCACCACAATCCAGATTCTTTTGGGGAGTTACCAGTACAGTAACCATACCAGGAAGTACTTAATTTATTAAGCTACTGCTTTTCTTAATCTCAGTGGAGATATTTACTGATAAACAGCTACGTACGCAGCATGTTCAAGTCGTTCATAAATGAACTTTTATCTCTCTCCCAGAACAAAAAATCAGATTCTTCTGAGGAGTTCACAGTACTTTATCCTTTCCCCTGTGTAATTACCTTAACAAGCTCCAGCTGTTTTTATTCTCAGAATGTTTACTCCATGACATACAGCTGCCTACCCCCTTCGTAAGTGCAGGTCCTAAAGGAGCTTTTTTCTCTGTTCCCTCACCACAATCCAGATTCTTTTGGGGAGTTACCAGTACAGTAACCATACCAGGAAGTACTTAATTTATTAAGCTACTGCTTTTCTTAATCTCAGTGGAGATATTTACTGATAAACAGCTACCTAAGCAGCATGTTCATGTCGTTCCTAAATGAGCTTTTATCTCTCTCCCCTGAGCACAAATCAGATTCTTCTGAGGAGTTCCCAGTACATTATCCTTTGCCCTGTGGAATGACCTTAACAAGCTCCAGCTGTTTTAATTCTCAGAAGTTTTACTCCCTGATATACTGCTGCCTACCCCCTTCGTAAGTTCAGGTCATAAATGAGCTTTTTTCTCTGTTCCCTCACCACAATCCAGATTCCTTTGGGGAGTTACCAGTACAGTAACCATAGCAGGAAGTACTTAATTTATTAAGCTACTGCTTTTCTTAATCTCAGTGGAGATATTTACTGATAAACAGCTACGTACGCAGCATGTTCATGTCGTTCCTAAATGAGCTTTTATCTCTCTCCCCTCACCACAAATCAGATTCTTCTGAGGAGTTCCCAGTACATTATCCTTTTCCCTGTGTAATTACCTTAACAAGCTCCAGCTGTTTTTATTCTCAGAAGGTTTACTCCCTGATATACAGCTGCCTACCCCCTTCGTAAGTGCAGGTCCTAAATGAGCTTTTTTCTCTGTTCCCTCACCACAATCCAGATTCTTTTGGGGAGTTACCAGTAAAGTAACCATACCAGGAAGTACTTAATTTATTAAGCTACTGCTTTTCGTAATCTCAATGGAGATATTTACTGATAAACAGCTACCTAGGCAGTATGTTCATATCGTTCTTAAATGAGCTTTTATCTCTCTCCCCTCACCACAAATCAGATTCTTCTGAGGAGATCCCAGTACATTATGCTTTCCCCTGTGTAATTACCATACCAAGCTCCAGCTGTTTTTATTCTCAGAAGGTTTAGTCCCTGATATACAGCTGCCTACCCCCTTCGTAAGAGCAGGTCTTAAATGAGCTTTTTTCTCTGTTCCCTCAACACAATCCAGATTCTTTTGGGGAGTTACCAGTACAGTAATCATACCAGAAAGTACTTAATTTATTAAGCTACTGCTTTTCTTAATCTCAGTGGAGATATTTACTTATAAACAGCTACGTACGCAGCATGTTCATGTCGTTCCTAAATGAGCTTTTATCTCTCTCCCCGAACAAAAAATCAGATTCTTCCGAGGAGTTCCCAGTACTTTATCCTTTCCCCTGTGTAATTACCTTAACAAGCTCCAGCTGTTTTTATTCTCAGAAGGTTTACTCCCTGATATACAGCTGCCTACCCCCTTTGTAAGTGCAGGTCTTAAATGAGCTTTTTTCTCTGTTCCCTCACCAGAATCCAGATTCTTTGGGGGAGTTACCAGTACAGTAACCATACCAGGAAGTACTTAATTTATTAAGCTACTGCTTTTCTTAATCTCAGTGGAGATATTTACTGATAAACAGCTACCTACGCAGCATGTTCATGTCGTTCCTAAATGAGCTTTGATCTCTCTCCCCTCACCACAAATCAGATCATTCTGAGGAGTTCCCAGTACATTATCCTTTCCCGTGTGTAATTACCTTAACAAGCTCCAGCTGTTTTTATTCTCAGAAGGTTTACTCCCTGATATACAGCTGCCTACCCCCTTCGTAAGTGCAGGTCCTAAATGAGCATTTTTCTCTGTTCCCTCACCACAATCCAGATTCTTTTGGGGAGTTACCAGTACAGTAACCATACCAGGAAGTACTTAATTTATTAAGCTACTGCTTTTCTTAATCTCAGTGGAGATATTTACTGATAAACAGCTACCTACGCAGCATGTTCATGTCGTTCCTAAATGAGCTTTTATCTCTCTCCCCTCACCACAAATCAGATTCTTCTGAGGAGTTCCCAGTACATTATCCTTTCCCCTGTATAATTACCTTAACAAGCTCCAGATGTATTTATTCTCAGAAGATTTGCTCCCTGATATACAGCTGCCTACCACTTTCGTAAGTGCAGGTCCTAAATGAGCTTTTTTCTCTGTTCCCTCACCACAATACAGATTCTTTTGGGGAGTTACCAGTACAGTAACCATACCAGGAAGTACTTAATTTATTAAGCTACTGCTTTTCTTAATCTCAGTGGAGATATTTACTGATAAACAGCTACCTACGCAGCATGTTCATGTCGTTCCTAAATGAGCTTTTATCTCTCTCCCCTCACCACCAATCAGATTCTACTGAGGAGTTCCCAGTACATTATCCTTTCCCCTGTGTAATTACCTTAACAAGCTCCAGCTGTTTTTATTCTCAGAAGGTTTACTCCTTGATATACCGCTGCCTACCCCCTTCGTAAGTGCAGGTCCTAAATGAGCATTTTTCTCTGTTCCCTCACCACAATCCAGATTCTTTTGGGGAGTTACCAGTACAGGAACCATACCAGGAAGTACTTAATTTATTAAGCTACTGCTTTTCTTAATCTCAGTGGAGATATTTACTGATGAACTGCTACGTATGCAGCGTGTTCATGTCGTTCCTAAATGAGCTTTTATCTCTCTCCCCTCACTACAAATCAGATTCTTCTGAGGAGTTCCCAGTACATTATCCTTTCCCCTGTGTAATTACGTTAACAAGCTCCAGCTGTTTTTATTCTCAGAATGTTTACTCCCTGATATACAGCTGCCTACCCCCTTCGAAAGTGCAGGTCCTAAATGAGCTTTTTTCTCTGTTCCCTCACCACAATCCAGATTCTTTTGGGGAGTTACCAGTACAGTAACCATACCAGGAAGTACTTAATTCATTAAGGTACTGCTTTTCTTAATCTCAGTGGAGATATTTACTGATAAACAGCTACCTACGCAGCATGTTCATGTCGTTCATAAATGAGCTTTTATCTCTCTCCCCTCACCACAAATCAGATTCTTCTGAGGAGTTCCCAGTACATTATCCTTTCCCCTGTGTAATTACCTTAACAAGCTCTAGCTGTTTTTATTCTCAGAAGGTTTACTCCCTGATATACAGCTGCCTACCCCCTTCGTAAGTGCAGGTCCTAAATGAGCTTTTTTCTCTGTTCCCTCACCACAATCCAGATTCTTTTGGGGAGTTACCAGTACAGTAACCATACCAGGAAGTACTTAATTTATTAAGCTACTGCTTTTCTTAATAACAGTGGAGATATTTACTGATATACAGCTACCTACGCAGCATATTCATGTCGTTCCTAAATGAGCTTTTATCTCTCTCCCCTCACCACAAATCAGATTCTTCAGAGGAGTTCCCAGTACATTAACCTTTCCCCTGTGTAACTACCTTAACAAGCTCCAGCTGTTTTTATTCTCAGAAGGTTTACTCCCTGATATACAGCTGCCTACCCCCTTCGTAAGTGCAGGTCCTAAATGAGCTTTTTTATCTCTTCCCTCACCACAATCCAGATTCTTTTGGGGAGTTACCAGTACAGTAACCATACCAGGAAGTACTTAATTTATTAAGATACTGCTTCTCTTAATCTCAGTGGAGATATTTACTGATAAACAGCTACCTATGCAGCCTGTTCATGTCGTTCCTTAATGAGCTTTTATCCCTCTCCCCTCACCACAAATCAGATTCTTCTGAGGAGTTCCCAGTACATTATCCTTTCCCCTGTGTAATTACCTTAACAAGCTCCAGCTGTTTTTATTCTCAGAAGGTTTACTCCCTGATATACAGCTGCCTACCCCCTTCGTAAGGGCAGGTCCTAAATGAGCTTTTTTCGCTGTTCCCTCACCACAATCCAGATTCTTTTGGGGAGTTACCAGTACAGTAACCATACAAGGAAGTATTTAATTTATTAAGCTACTGCTTTTCTTAATCTCAGTGGAGATATTTACTGATAAACAGTTAACTACGCAGCATGTTCATGTCGTTCCTAAATGAGCTATTATCTCTCTCCCCTCACCGCAAATCAGATTCTTCTGAGGAGTTCCCAGTACATTATCCTTTCCCCTGTGTAATTACCTTAACAAGCTCCAGCTGTTTTTATTCTCAGAAGGTTTGCTCCCTGATATACAGCTGCTACCCCCGTCGTAAGTGCAGGTCCTAAATGAGCTTTTTCTCTGTTCCCTCACCACAATCCAGATTCTTATGGGAGTTACCAGTACAGTAACCATACCAGGAAGTACTTAATTTATTAAGCTACTGCTTTTCTTAATCTCAGTGGAGATATTTACCGATAAACAGCTAACGACGCAGCATGTTCAAGTCGTTCCTACGTGAGCTTTTATCTCTCTCCCCTTACCACAAATCAGATTCTTCTGTGGAGTTCCCAGTATATTATCCTTTCCCCTGTGTAATTACCTTAACAAGCTCCAGCTGTTTTTATTCTCAGGTTTACTCCCTGATATACAGCTGCCTAATCCCTTCGTAAGTGCAGGTCCTAAATGAGCTTTCTTCTCTGTTCCCTCACCAGAATCCAGATTCTTTTGGGGAGTTACCAGTACAGTATCCATACCAGGAAGTACTTAATTTATTAAGCTACTGCTTTTCTTAATCTCAGTGGAGATATTTGCTGATAAACAGCTACGTACCCAGCATGTTCATGTCGTTCCTAAATGAGCTTTTATCTCTCTCCCCTCACCACAAAGCAGATTCTTCTGAGGAGTTCCCAGTACATTATACTTTCCCCTGTGTAATTACCTTAACAAGCCCCAGCTGTTTTTATTCTCAGAAGGTTTACTCTCTGATATATAGATGCCTAACCCCTTCGTAAGTGCAGGTCCTAAAAGAGCTTTTTTCTCTGTTCCCTCACCACAATCCAGATTCTTTTGGGGAGTTACCAGTACAGTAACCATACCAGGAAGTACTTAATTTATGAAGCTACTGCTTTTCTTAGTGTCAGTGGAGATATTTACTGATAAACAGCTACCTACGCAGCATGTTTATGTCGTTCTTAAATGAGCTTTTATCTCTCTCCCCTCACCACAAATCAGATTCTTCTGAGGAGTTCCCAGTACATTATCCTTTCCCCTGTGTAATTACCTTAACAAGCTCCAGCTGTTTTTATTCTCAGAAGGTTTACTCCCGGATATATACCTGCCTACCCCCTTCGTAAGTGCAGGTCCTAAATGAGCTTTTGTCTCTGTTCCCTCACCACAATCCAGATTCTTTTGGGGAGTTACCAGCACAGTAACAATACCAGGAAGTACTTAATTTATTAAGCTACTGCTTTTCTTAATCTGACTGGAGATATTTACTGATAAACAGCTACCTACGCAGCATGTTCATGTCGTTCCTAAATGAGCTTTTATCTCTCTCCCCTCACCACAAATCAGATTCTTCTGAGGAGTTCCCAGTACATTATCCTTTCCCCTGTGTAATTACCTTAACAAGCTCCAGCTGTTTTTATTCTCAGAAGGTTTACTCCCTGATATACAGCTGCCTACCCCCTTCTTAAGTGCAGGTCCTAAATGAGCTTTTTTCTCTGTTCCCTCACCGCAATCCACATTCTTTTTGGGAGTTACCAGTACAGTAACCATACCAGGAAGTACTTAATTTATTAAGCTACTGCTTTTCTTAATCTCAGTGGAGATATTTACTGATAAACAGCTACCTACGCAGCTTGTTCATGTCGTTCCCAAATGAGCTTTTATCTCTCTCCCCTCACCACAAATCAGATTCTTCTGAGGAGTTCCCAGTACATTATCCTTTCCCCTGTGTAATTGCCTTAACAAGCTCCAGCTGTTTTTATTCTCAGAAGGGATACTCCCTGATATACAGCTGCCTAACCTCTTCGTAAGTGCAGATCCTATATGAGCTTTTTTCTCTGTTTCCTCACCAAAATCCAGATTCTTTTGGGGAGTTACCAGTACAGTAACCATACCAGGAAGTACTTAATTTATTAAGCTACTGTTTTTCTTAATCTCAGTGGAGATATTCACTGATAAACAGCTACATACGCAGCTTGTTCATGTCGTTCCCAAATGAGCATTTATCTCTCTACCCTCACCACAAATCAGATTCTTCTGAGGAGTTCCCAGTACATTATCCATTCCCCTTTGTAATTACCTTAACAAGCTACAGCTGTTTTTATTCTCAGAAGGTTTACTCCCTGATATACAGCTGCCTACCCCCTTCGTAAGTGCAGGTCCTAAATGAGCTTTTTTCTCTGATCCCTCACCACAATCCAGATTCTTTTGGGGAATTACCAGTACAGTAACCATACGAGGAAGTACTTAATTTATTAAGCTACTGCTTTTCTTGATCTCAGTGGAGATATT
Source organism: Perognathus longimembris pacificus (assembly GCF_023159225.1). Lineage (NCBI taxonomy): Eukaryota > Metazoa > Chordata > Mammalia > Rodentia > Heteromyidae > Perognathus > Perognathus longimembris. The sequence continues at coordinate 13,234 of NW_025956236.1, read as the reverse complement.
TACTGATAAACAGCTACGTATGCAGCATGTTCATGTCGTTCTTAAATGAGCTTTTATCTCTCTCCCCTCACCACAAATCAGATTCTTCTGAGGAGTTCCCAGTACATTATCCTTTCCCCTGTGTAATTACCTTAACAAGCTCCAGCTGTTTTTATTCTCAGAAGGTTTACTCCCGGATATATAGCTGCCTACCCCCTTCGTAAGTGCAGGTCCTAAATGAGCTTTTGTCTCTGTTCCCTCACCACAATCCAGATTCTTTTGGGGAGTTACCAGTACAGTAACAATACCAGGAAGTACTTAATTTATTAAGCTACTGCTTTTCTTAATCTGACTGGAGATATTTACTGATAAACAGCTACCTACGCAGCATGTTCATGTCGTTCCTAAATGAGTTTCTATCTCTCTCCCCTCACCACAAATCAGATTCTTCTGAGGAGTTCCCAGTACATAATCCTTTCCCCTGTGTAATTACCTTAACAAGCTCCAGCTGTTTTTATTCTCAGAAGGTTTACTCCCTGATATACAGCTGCCTACCCCCTTCGTAAGTGCAGGTCCTAAATGAGCTTTTTTCTCTGTTCCCTCACCGCAATCCACATTCTTTTGGGAGTTACCAGTACAGTAACCGTACCAGGAAGTACTTAATTTATTAAGCTACTGCTTTTCTTAATCTCAGTGGAGATATTTACTGATAAACAGCTACCTACGGAGCTTGTTCATGTCGTTCCCAAATGAGCTTTTATCTCTCTCCCCTCACCACAAATCAGATTCTTCTGAGGAGTTCCCAGTACATTATCCTTTCCCCTGTGTAATTGCCTTAACAAGCTCCAGCTGTTTTTATTCTCAGAAGGGATACTCCCTGATATACAGCTGCCTAACCTCTTCGTAAGTGCAGGTCCTATATGAGCTTTTTTCTCTGTTCCCTCACCACAATCCAGATTCTTTTGGGGAGTTACCAGTACAGTAACCATACCAGGAAGTACTTAATTTATTAAGCTACTGCTTTTCTTAATCTCAGTGGAGATATTTACTGATATACAGCTACCTAAACAGCATGTTCATGTCGTTCCTAAATGAGCTTTTATCTCTCTCCCCTCACCACAAATCAGATTCTTCTGAGGAGTTCCCAGTACATTATCCTTTCCCCTGTGTTATTACCTTAACAAGCTCCAGCTGTTTTTATTCTCAGAAGGTTTACTCCCTGATATACAGCTGCTTACCCCCTTCGTAAGTGCAGGTGTTAAATAAGATTTTTTCTCTGTTCCCACACCACAATCCAGATTCTTTTGGGGAGTTACCAGTACAGTAACCATACTAGGAAGTACTTAATTTATTAAGCCACTGCTTTGCTTAATCTCAGTGGAGATATTTACTGATAAACAGCTACCTACGCAGCATGTTCATGTCGTTCCAAAATGAGCTTTTATCTCTCTCCCCTCACCACAAATCAGATTCTTCTGAGGAGTTCCAAGTACATTATCCTTTCCCCTGTGTAATTACCTTAACAAGCTCCAGCTGTTTTTATTCTCAGAAGGTTTACTCCCTGATATACAGCTGCCTACCCCCTTCGTAAGTGCAGGTCCTAAATGAGCTTTTTTCTCTGTTCCCTCACCGCAATCCACATTCTTTTTGGGAGTTACCAGAACAGTAACCATACCAGGAAGTACTTAATTTATTAAGCTACTGCTTTTCTTAATCTCAGTGGAGATATTTACTGATAAACAGCTACCTACGCAGCTTGTTCATGTCGTTCCCAAATGAGCTTTTATCTCTCTCCCCTCACCACAAATCAGATTCTTCTGAGGAGTTCCCAGTACATTATCCTTTCCCCTGTGTAATTGCCTTAACAAGCTCCAGCTGTTTTTATTCTCAGAAGGGATACTCCCTGATATACAGCTGCCTAACCTCTTCGTAAGTGCAGATCCTATATGAGCTTTTTTCTCTGTTTCCTCACCAAAATCCTGATTCTTTTGGGGAGTTACCAGTACAGTAACCATACCAGGAAGTACTTAATTTATTAAGCTACTGTTTTTCTTAATCTCAGTGGAGATATTCACTGATAAACAGCTACATACGCAGCTTGTTCATGTCATTCCCAAATGAGCATTTATCTCTCTACCCTCACCACAAATCAGATTCTTCTGAGGAGTTCCCAGTACATTATCCTTTCCCCTTTGTAATTACCTTAACAAGCTCCAGCTTTTTTTTATTCTCAGAAGGTTTACTCCCTGATATACAGCTGCCTACCCCCTTCGTAAGTGCAGGTCCTAAATGAGCTTTTTTCTCTGATCCCTCACCACAATCCAGATTCTTTTGGGGAATTACCAGTACAGTAACCATACGAGGAAGTACTTAATTTATTAAGCTACTGCTTTTCTTGATCTCAGTGGAGATATTTACTGATAATCAGCTACGTATGCAGCATGTTCATGTCGTTCTTAAATGAGCTTTTATCTCTCTCCCCTCACCACAAATCAGATTCTTCTGAGGAGTTCCCAGTACATTATCCTTTCCCCTGTGTAATTACCTTAACAAGCTCCAGCTGTTTTTATTCTCAGAAGGTTTACTCCCGGATATATAGCCTCCTACCCCCTTCGTAAGTGCAGGTCCTAAATGAGCTTTTGTCTCTGTTCCCTCACCACAATCCAGATTCTTTTGGGGAGTTACCAGCACAGTAACAATACCAGGAAGTACTTAATTTATTAAGCTACTCCTTTTCTTAATCTGACTGGAGATATTTACTGATAAACAGCTACCTACGCAGCATGTTCATGTCGTTCCTAAATGAGCTTTTATCTCTCTCCCCTCACCACAAATCAGATTCTTCTGAGGAGTTCCCAGTACATTATCCTTTCCCCTGTGCAATTACCTTAACAAGCTCCAGCTGTTTTTATTCTCAGAAGGTTTACTCCCTGATATACAGCTGCCTACCCCCTTCTTAAGTGCAGGTCCTAAATGAGCTTTTTTCTCTGTTCCCTCACCGCAATCCACATTCTTTTTGGGAGTTACCAGTACAGTAACCATACCAGGAAGTACTTAATTTATTAAGCTACTGCTTTTCTTAATCTCAGTGGAGATATTTACTGATAAACAGCTACCTACGCAGCTTGTTCATGTCGTTCCCAAATGAGCTTTTATCTCTCTCCCCTCACCACAAATCAGATTCTTCTGAGGAGTTCCCAGTACATTATCCTTACCCCTGTGTAATTGCCTTAACAAGCCCCAGCTGTTTTTATTCTCAGAAGGTTTACTCCTGATATACAGCTGCCTACCCCCTTCTTAAGTGCAGGTCCTAAATGAGCTTTTTTCTCTGTTCCCTCACCGCAATCCACATTCTTTTTGGGAGTTACCAGTACAGTAACCATACCAGGAAGTACTTAATTTATTAAGCTACTGTTTTTCTTAATCTCAGTGGAGATATTCACTGATAAACAGCTACATACGCAGCTTGTTCATGTCGTTCCCAAATGAGCATTTATCTCTCTACCCTCACCACAAATCAGATTCTTCTGAGGAGTTCCCAGTACATTATCCTTTCCCCTGTGTAATTGCCTTAACAAACTCCAGCTGTTTTTATTCTCAGAAGGGATACTCCCTGATATACAGCTGCCTAACCTCTTCGTAAGTGCAGGTCCTATATGAGCTTTTTTCTCTGTTTCCTCACCACAATCCAGATTCTTTTGGGGAGTTACCAGTACAGTAACCATACCAGGAAGTACTTAATTTATTAAGCTACTGTTTTTCTTAATCTCAGTGGAGATATTCACTGATAAACAGCTACATACGCAGCTTGTTCATGTCGTTCCCAAATGAGCATTTATCTCTCTACCCTCACCACAAATCAGATTCTTCTGAGGAGTTCCCAGTACATTATCCTTTCCCCTTTGTAATTACCTTAACAAGCTCCAGCTGTTTTTATTCTCAGAAGGTTTACTCCCTGATATACAGCTGCCTACCCCCTTCGTAAGTGCAGGTCCTAAATGAGCTTTTTTCTCTGATCCCTCACCACAATCCAGATTCTTTTGGGGATTTACCAGTACAGTAACCATACGAGGAAGTACTTAATTTATTAAGCTACTGCTTTCCCTGTTCTCAGTGGAGATATTTACTGATAAACAGCTATGTATGCAGCATGTTCATGTCGTTCCTAAATGAGCTTTTATCTCTCTCCCCTCACCACAAATCAGATTCTTCTGAGGAGTTCCCAGTACATTATCCTTTCCCCTGTGTAATTACCTTAACAAGCTCCAGCTGTTTTTATTCTCAGAAGGTTTACTCCCTAATATACAGCTGCCTACCCCCTTCGTAAGTGCAGGTCCTAAATGAGCTTTTTTCTCTGTTCGCTCACAACAATTCAGATTCTTTTGGGGAGTTACCAGTACAGTAACCATACCAGGAAGTACTTAATTTATTAAGCTACTGCTTTTCTTAATCTCAGTGGAGATATTTACTGATGAACAGTTACCTACGCAGCATGTTCATGTCGTTCCTAAAGGAGCTTTTATCTCTCTCCCCTCACCACAAATCAGATTCTTTTGAGGAGTTCCCAGTACATTATCCTTTCCCTGTGTAATTACCTTAACAAGCTCCAGCTGTTTCTATTCTCAGAAGGTTTACTCTCTAATATACAGCTGCCTACCCCCTTCGTAAGTGCAGGTCCTAAATGAGCTTTTTTCTCTGTTCCCTCACCACAATCCAGATTCTTTTGGGGAGTTACCAGTACAGTAACAATACCAGGAAGTACTTAATTTATTAAGCTACTGCTTTTCTTAATCTGACTGGAGATATTTACTGATAAACAGCCACCTACGCAGCATGTTCATGTCGTTCCTAAATGAGTTTTTATCTCTCTCCCCTCACCACAAATCAGATTCTTCTGAGGAGTTCCCAGTACATTATCCTTTCCCCTGTGTAATTACCTTAACAAACTCCAGCTGTTTTTATTCTCAGAAGGTTTACTCTCTGATATACAGCTGCCTACCCCCTTCGTAAGTGCAGGTCCTAAATGAGCTTTTTTCTCTGTTCCCTCACCACAATCCAGATTCTTTTGGGGAGTTACCAGTACAGTAACCATACAAGGAAGTACTTAATTCATTAAGCTACTACTTTGCTTAATCTCAGTGGAGATATTTACTGATAAACAGCTACCTACGCAGCATGTTCATGTCGATCCTAAATGAGCTTCTATCTCTCTCCCCTCACCACAAATCAGATTCTTCTGAGGAGTTCCCACTACATTATCCTTTCCCCTGTGTAATTACCTTAACAAGCTCCAGCTGTTTTTATTCTCAGAAGGTTTACTCCCGGATATATAGCTGCCTGCCCCGTTCGTAAGTGCAGGTCCTAAATGAGCTTTTTTCTCTGTTCCCTCACCACAATCCAGATTCTTTTGGGGAGTTACCAGTACAGTAACCATACCAGGAAGTACTTAATTTATTAAGCTACTGCTTTTCTTAATCTCAGTTTAGATATTTACTGATAAAAAGCTACCTACGCAGCATGTTCATGTCGTTCCTAAATGAGCTTTAATCTCTCACCCCTCACCACAAATCAGATTCTTCTGAGGAGTTCCCAGTACATTATCCTTTCCCCTGTGTAATTACCTTAACAAGCTCCAGCTGTTTTTATTCTCAGAAGGTTTACTCCCTGATATACAGCTGCCTACCCCCTTCGGAAGTGCAGGTCCTAAATGACCTTTTTTCTCTGTTCCCTCACCACAATCCAGATTCTTTTGGGGAGTTACCAGCACAGTAACAATACCAGGAAGTACTTAATTTATTAAGCTACTGCTTTTCTTAATCTCAGTGGAGATATTTACTGATAAACAGCTACCTACGCAGCATGTTCATGTCGTTCCTAAATGAGTTTTTATCTCTCTCCCCTCACCACAAATCAGATTCTTCTGAGGAGTTCCCAGTACATTATCCTTTCCCCTGTGTAATTACCTTAACAAGCTCCAGCTGTTTTTATTCTCACCAGGTTTACTCCCTGATATACAGCTGCCTACCCCCTACGTAAGTGCAGGTCCTAAATGAGCTTTTTTCTCTGTTCCCTCACCACAATCCAGATTCTTTTGTGGAGTTACCAGTACAGTAACCATACAAGGAAGTACTTAATTTATTAAGCTACTGCTTTGCTTAATCTCAGTGGAGATATTTACTGATAAACAGCTACCTACGCAGGATGTTCATGTCGTTCCTAAATGAGCTTTTATCTCTCTCCCCTCACCACAAATCAGATTCTTCTGAGGAGTTCCCAGTACATTATCCTTTCCCCTGTGTAATTACCTTAACAAGCTCCAGCTGTTTTTATTCTCAGAAGGTTCACTCCCTGATATACAGCTGCCTACCCCCTTCGTAAGTGCAGGTGTTAAATAAGATTTTTTCTCTGTTCCCTCACCACAATCCAGATTCTTTTGGGGAGTTACCAGTACAGTAACCATACTAGGAAGTACTTAATTTATTAAGCCACTGCTTTGCTTAATCTCAGTGGAGATATTTACTGATAAACAGCTACCTACGCAGCATGTTCATGTCATTCCAAAATGAGCTTTTATCTCTCTCCCCTCCCCACAAATCAGATTCTTCTGAGGAGTTCCCAGTACATTATCCTTTCCCCTGTTTAATTGCCTTAACAAGCTCCAGCTGTTTTTATTCTCAGAAGGGATACTCCCTGATATACAGCTGCCTAACCTCTTCGTAAGTGCAGGTCCTATATGAGATTTTTTCTCTGTTTCCTTACCACAATCCAGATTCTTTTGGGGAGTTACCAGTACAGTAACCATACCAGGAAGTACTTAATTTATTAAGCTACTGTTTTTCTTAATCTCAGTGGAGATATTCACTGATAAACAGCTACATACGCAGCTTGTTCATGTCGTTCCCAAATGAGCATTTATCTCTCTACCCTCACCACAAATCAGATTCTTCTGAGGAGTTCCCAGTACATTATCCTTTCCCCTGTGTAATTACCTTAACAAGCTCCAGCTGTTTTTATTCTCAGAAGGTTTACTCCCTAATATACAGCTGCCTACCCCCTTCGTAAGTGCAGGTCCTAAATGAGCTTTTTTCTCTGTTCGCTCACAACAATTCAGATTCTTTTGGGGAGTTACCAGTACAGTAACCATACCAGGAAGTACTTAATTTATTAAGCTACTGCTTTTCTTAATCTCAGTGGAGATATTTACTGATGAACAGTTACCTACGCAGCATGTTCATGTCGTTCCTAAATGAGCTTCTATCTCTCTCCCCTCACCACAAATCAGATTCTTCTGAGGAGTTCCCAGTACATTATCCTTTCCCCTGTGTAATTACCTTAACAAGCTCCAGCTGTTTTTATTCTCAGAAGGTTTACTCCCGGATATATAGCTGCCTGCCCCGTTCGTAAGTGCAGGTCCTAAATGAGCTTTTTTCTCTGTTCCCTCACCACAATCCAGATTCTTTTGGGGAGTTACCAGTACAGTAACCATACCAGGAAGTACTTAATTTATTAAGCTACTGCTTTTCTTAATCTCAGTTTAGATATTTACTGATAAAAAGCTACCTACGCAGCATGTTCATGTCGTTCCTAAATGAGCTTTAATCTCTCACCCCTCACCACAAATCAGATTCTTCTGAGGAGTTCCCAGTACATTATCCTTTCCCCTGTGTAATTACCTTAACAAGCTCCAGCTGTTTTTATTCTCAGAAGGTTTACTCCCTGATATACAGCTGCCTACCCCCTTCGGAAGTGCAGGTCCTAAATGACCTTTTTTCTCTGTTCCCTCACCACAATCCAGATTCTTTTGGGGAGTTACCAGCACAGTAACAATACCAGGAAGTACTTAATTTATTAAGCTACTGCTTTTCTTAATCTCAGTGGAGATATTTACTGATAAACAGCTACCTACGCAGCATGTTCATGTCGTTCCTAAATGAGTTTTTATCTCTCTCCCCTCACCACAAATCAGATTCTTCTGAGGAGTTCCCAGTACATTATCCTTTCCCCTGTGTAATTACCTTAACAAGCTCCAGCTGTTTTTATTCTCACCAGGTTTACTCCCTGATATACAGCTGCCTACCCCCTACGTAAGTGCAGGTCCTAAATGAGCTTTTTTCTCTGTTCCCTCACCACAATCCAGATTCTTTTGTGGAGTTACCAGTACAGTAACCATACAAGGAAGTACTTAATTTATTAAGCTACTGCTTTGCTTAATCTCAGTGGAGATATTTACTGATAAACAGCTACCTACGCAGGATGTTCATGTCGTTCCTAAATGAGCTTTTATCTCTCTCCCCTCACCACAAATCAGATTCTTCTGAGGAGTTCCCAGTACATTATCCTTTCCCCTGTGTAATTACCTTAACAAGCTCCAGCTGTTTTTATTCTCAGAAGGTTCACTCCCTGATATACAGCTGCCTACCCCCTTCGTAAGTGCAGGTGTTAAATAAGATTTTTTCTCTGTTCCCTCACCACAATCCAGATTCTTTTGGGGAGTTACCAGTACAGTAACCATACTAGGAAGTACTTAATTTATTAAGCCACTGCTTTGCTTAATCTCAGTGGAGATATTTACTGATAAACAGCTACCTACGCAGCATGTTCATGTCATTCCAAAATGAGCTTTTATCTCTCTCCCCTCCCCACAAATCAGATTCTTCTGAGGAGTTCCCAGTACATTATCCTTTCCCCTGTGTAATTGCCTTAACAAGCTCCAGCTGTTTTTATTCTCAGAAGGGATACTCCCTGATATACAGCTGCCTAACCTCTTCGTAAGTGCAGGTCCTATATGAGATTTTTTCTCTGTTTCCTTACCACAATTCAGATTCTTTTGGGGAGTTACCAGTACAGTAACCATACCAGGAAGTACTTAATTTATTAAGCTACTGTTTTTCTTAATCTCAGTGGAGATATTCACTGATAAACAGCTACATACGCAGCTTGTTCATGTCGTTCCCAAATGAGCATTTATCTCTCTACCCTCACCACAAATCAGATTCTTCTGAGGAGTTCCCAGTACATTATCCTTTCCCCTGTGTAATTACCTTAACAAGCTCCAGCTGTTTTTATTCTCAGAAGGTTTACTCCCTAATATACAGCTGCCTACCCCCTTCGTAAGTGCAGGTCCTAAATGAGCTTTTTTCTCTGTTCGCTCACAACAATTCAGATTCTTTTGGGGAGTTACCAGTACAGTAACCATACCAGGAAGTACTTAATTTATTAAGCTACTGCTTTTCTTAATCTCAGTGGAGATATTTACTGATGAACAGTTACCTACGCAGCATGTTCATGTCGTTCCTAAAGGAGCTTTTATCTCTCTCCCCTCACCACAAATCAGATTCTTCTGAGGAGTTCCCAGTACATTATCCTTTCCCCTGTGTAATTACCTTAACAAGCTCCAGCTGTTTCTATTCTCAGAAGGTTTACTCCCTAATATACAGCTGCCTACCCCCTTCGTAAGTGCAGGTCCTAAATGAGCTTATTTCTCTGTTCCCTCACCACAATCCAGATTGTTTTGGGGAGTTACCAGTACAGTAACAATACCAGGAAGTACTTAATTTATTAAGCTACTGCTTTTCTTAATCTGACTGGAGATATTTACTGATAAACAGCCACCTACGCAGCATGTTCATGTCGTTCCTAAATGAGTTTTTATCTCTCTCCCCTCACAACAAATCAGATTCTTCTGAGGAGTTCCCAGTACATTATCCTTTCCCCTGTGTAATTACCTTAACAAGCTCCAGCTGTTTTTATTCTCAGAAGGTTTACTCTCTGATATACAGCTGCCTACCCCCTTCGTAAGTGCAGGTCCTAAATGAGCTTTTTTCTCTGTTCCCTCACCACAATCCAGATTCTTTTGGGGAGTTACCAGTACAGTAACCATACGAGGAAGTACTTAATTCATTAAGGTACTACTTTGCTTAATCTCAGTGGAGATATTTACTGATAAACAGCTACCTACGCAGCATGTTCATGTCGTTCCTAAATGAGCTTTTATCTCTCTCCCCTCACCACAAATCAGATTCTTCTGAGGAGTTCCCAGTACATTATCCTTTCCCCTGTGTAATTACCTTAACAAGCTCCAGCTGTTTTTATTCTCAGAAGGTTTACTCCCGGATATATAGCTGCCTACCCCGTTCGTAAGTGCAGGTCCTAAATGAGCTTTTTTCTCTGTTCCCTCACCACAATCCAGATTCTTTTGGGGAGTTACCAGTACAGTAACCATACCAGGAAGTACTTAATTTATTAAGCTACTGCTTTTCTTAATCTCAGTTTAGATATTTACTGATAAAAAGCTACCTACGCAGCATGTTCATGTCGTTCCTAAATGAGCTTTTATCTCTCACCCCTCACCACAAATCAGATTCTTCTGAGGAGTTCCCAGTACATTATCCTTTCCCCTGTGTAATTACCTTAACAAGCTCCAGCTGTTTTTATTCTCAGAAGGTTTACTCCCTGATTTACAGCTGCCTACCCCCTTCGTAAGTGCAGTTCCTAAATGAGCTTTTTTCTCTGTTCCCTCACCACAATCCAGATTCTTTTGGGGAGTTACCAGTACAGTAACAATACCAGGAAGTACTTAATTTATTAAGCTACTGCTTTCTTTATCTGACTGGAGATATTTACTGATAAACAGCTACCTACGCAGCATGTTCATGTCGTTCCTAAATGAGTTTTTATCTCTCTCCCCTCACCACAAATCAGATTCTTCTGAGGAGTTCCCAGTACATTATCCTTTCCCCTGTGTAATTACCTTAACAAGCTCCAGCTGTTTTTATTCTCAGAAGGTTTACTCTCTGATATACACCTGCCTACCCCCTTCGTAAGTGCAGGTCCTAAATGAGCTTTTTTCTCTGTTCCTTCACCACAATCCAGATTCTTTTGGGGAGTTACCAGTACAGTAACCATACCAAGAAGTACTTAATTTATTAAGCTACTGCTTTGCTTAATCTCAGTGGAGATATTTACTGATAAACAGCTACCTACGCAGCATGTTCATGTCGTTCCTAAATGAGCTTTTATCTCTCTCCCCTCACCACAAATCAGATTCTTCTGAGGAGTTCCCAGTACATTATCCTTTCCCCTGTGTAATTACCTTAACAAGCTCCAGCTGTTTTTATTCTCAGAAGGTTTACTCCCGGATATATAGCTGCCTACCCCCTTCGTAAGTGCAGGTCCTAAATGAGCTTTTTTCTCTGTTCGCTCACCACAATCCAGATTCTGTTGGGGAGTTACCAGTACAGTAACCATACCAGGAAGTACTTAATTTATTAAGCTACTGCTTTTCTTAATCTCAGTTTAGATATTTACTGATAAAAAGCTACCTACGCAGCATGTTCATGTCGTTCCTAAATGAGCTTTTATCTCTCACCCCTCACCACAAATCAGATTCTTCTGAGGAGTTCCCAGTACATTATCCTTTACCCTGTGTAATTACCTTAACAAGCTCCAGCTGTTTTTATTCTCAGAAGGTTTACTCCCTGATATACAGCTGCCTACCCCCTTCGTAAGTGCAGGTCCTAAATGACCTTTTTTCTCTGTTCCCTCACCACAATCCAGATTCTTTTGGGGAGTTACCAGCACAGTAACAATACCAGGAATTACTTAATTTATTAAGCTACTGCTTTTCTTAATCTCAGTGGAGATATTTACTGATAAACAGCTACCTACGCAGCATGTTCATGTCGTTCCTAAATGAGTTTTTATCTCTCTCCCCTCACCACAAATCAGATTCTTCTGAGGAGTTCCCAGTACATTATCCTTTCCCCTGTGTAATTACCTTAACAAGCTCCAGCTGTTTTTATTCTCACCAGGTTTACTCCCTGATATACAGCTGCCTACCCCCTACGTAAGTGCAGGTCCTAAATGAGCTTTTTTCTCTGTTCCCTCACCACAATCCAGATTCTTTTGGGGAGTTACCAGTACAGTAACCATACAAGGAAGTACTTAATTTATTAAGCTACTGCTTTGCTTAATCTCAGTGGAGATATTTACTGATAAACAGCTACCTACTCAGGATGTTCATGTCGTTCCTAAATGAGCTTTTATCTCTCTCCCCTCACCACAAATCAGATTCTTCTTAGGAGTTCCCAGTACATTATCCTTTCCCCTGTGTAATTACCTTAACAAGCTCCAGCTGTTTTTATTCTCAGAAGGTTCACTCCCTGATATACAGCTGCCTACCCCCTTCGTAAGTGCAGGTGTTAAATAAGATTTTTTCTCTGTTCCCTCACCACAATCCAGATTCTTTTGGGGAGTTACCAGTACAGTAACCATACTAGGAAGTACTTAATTTATTAAGCCACTGCTTTGCTTAATCTCAGTGGGGATATTTACTGATAAACAGCTACCTACGCAGCATGTTCATGACGTTCCAAAATGAGCTTTTATTTCTCTCCCCTCACCACAAATCAGATTCTTCTGAGGAGTTCCCAGTACATTATCCTTTCCCCTGTGTAATTGCCTTAACAAGCTCCAGCTGTTTTTATTCTAAGAAGGGATACTCCCTGATATACAGCTGCCTAAACTCTTCGTAAGTGCAGGTCCTATATGAGATTTTTTCTCTGTTTCCTCACCACAATCCAGATTTTTTTGGGGAGTTACCAGTACAGTAACCATACCAGGAAGTACTTAATTTATTAAGCTACTGTTTTTCTTAATCTCAGTGGAGATATTCACTGATAAACAGCTACATACGCAGCTTGTACATGTCGTTCCCAAATGAGCATTTATCTCTCTACCCTCACCACAAATCAGATTCTTCTGAGGAGTTCCCAGTACATTATCCTTTCCCCTTTGTAATTACCTTAACAAGCTCCAGCTGTTTTTATTCTCAGAAGGTTTACTCCCTAATATACAGCTGTCTACCCCCTTCGTAAGTGCAGGTCCTAAATGAGCTTTTTTCTCTGTTCGCTCAGAACAATTCAGATTCTTTTGGGGAGTTACCAGTACAGTAACCATACCAGGAAGTACTTAATTTATTAAGCTACTGCTTTTCTTAATCTCAGTGGAGATATTTACTGATGAACAGTTACCTACGCAGCATGTTCATGTCGTTCCTAAAGGAGTTTTTATCTCTCTCCCCTCACCACAAATCAGATTCTTCTGAGGAGTTCCCAGTACATTATCCTTTCCCCTGTGTAATTACCTTAACAAGCTCCAGCTGTTTCTATTCTCAGAAGGTTTACTCCCTAATATACAGCTGCCTACCCCCTTCTTAAGTGCAGGTCCTAAATGAGCTTTTTCTCTGTTTCAATCC
>NW_025956235.1:0-27787 GCF_023159225.1 Perognathus longimembris pacificus | reverse complement strand
GAAGGGGGTAGGCAGCTGTATATCAGGGAGTAAACCTTCTGAGAATAAAAACAGCTGGAGCTTGTTAAGGTAATTACACAGGGGAAAGGATAATGTACTGGGAACTCCTCAGAAGGAATCTTATTTGTGGTGAGGGGACAGAGATAATAGCTCATTTAGGAACGACATGAACATGCTGCGTAGGTAGCTGTTTCTAAGTAAATATCTCCACTGAGATTAAGAAAAGCAGTAGCTTAATAAATTAAGTACTTCCTGGTATGCTTACTGTACTGGTAACTCCCCAAAAGAATCTGGATTGTGGTGAGGGAACAGAGATAAAAGCTCATTTATGACGTGCACTTATGGAGGGGGTAGGCAGCAGTATATCAGGGAGTAAAACTTCTGAGAATAAAACCAGCTGGAGCTTGTTAAGGAAATTACACAGGGGAAAGGAAAATGTACTGGGAACTCTTCAGAAGAATCTGATTTGTGGTGAGGGGAGAGAGATAAAAGCTCATTTAGGAACGACATGAACATGCTGCGTAGGTAGCTGTTTATCAGTAAATATCTCCACTGAGATTAAGAAAAGCAGTATCTTAATAAATTAAGTACTTCCTCGTATGGTTACTGTACTGGTAACTCCCAAAAGAATCTGGATTGTGGTGAGGGTAGAGAGAGAAAAGCTCATTTAGGACCTGCACTTACGAAGGGGGTAGGCAGCTGTATATCAGTGAGTAAACCTTCTGAGAATAAAAACAGCTGGAGCTTGTTAAGGTAATTACACAGGGGAAAGGATAATGTACTGGGAACTCCTCGGAAGAATCTGATTTGTGGTGAAGGGAGAGAGATAAAAGCTCATTTAGGAACGACATGAACATGTTGCGTAGGTAGCTGTTTATCAGTAAATATCTCCACTGAGATTAAGAAAAGCAGTAGCTTAAGAAATTAAGTACTTCCTGGGATGGTTACTGTACTGGTAACTCCACAAAAGAATCTGGATTGTGGTGAGGGAACAGAGAAAAAAGCTCATTTAGAACCTGCACTTACGAAGGGGGTAGGCAGCTGTATATCAGGAATTAACCTTCTGAGAATAAAAACAGCTGAGCTTGTTAAGGTAATTACACAGGGGAAAGGATAAAGTACTGGGAACTCCTCAGAACAATCTGATTTGTGGTGAGGGGAGAGAGATAAAAGCTCATTTAGGAACGACATGAACATGCTGCGTAGGTAGCTGTTTATCAGTAAATATCTCAACTGAGATTAAGAAAAGCAGTAGCTTAATAAATGAAGTACTTCCTGGTATGGTTACTGTACTGGTATCTCCACAAAAGAATCTGGATTGTTGTGAGGGAACAGAGAAAAAAGCTGATTTAGGACCTGCACTTACGAAGGGGGTAGTCAGCTGTATATCAGGGAGTAAAGCTTCTGAGAATAAAAACAGCTGGAGCTTGTTAAGGTAATTACACAGGGGAAAGGATAATGTACTGGGAACTCCTCAGAAGAATCTGATTTGTGGTGAGGGGAGAGAGATAAAAGCTCATTTAGGAACGACATGAACATCCTGCGTAGGTAGCTGTTTATCAGTAAATATATCCACTGAGATTAAGAAAAGCAGTAGCTTAATAAATTAAGTACTTCCTGGTATGGTTACTGTACTGGTAACTCCCAAAAAGAATCTGGATTGTGGTGAGGGAACAGAGAAAAAAGCTCATTTAGGACCTGCACTTACGAAGGGGGTAAGCAGCTGTATATCAGGGAGTAATCCTTCTGAGATAAAAACAGCTGGAGCTTGTTAAGGTAATTACACATGGGAAAGGATAATGTACTGGGAACTCCTCAGAAGAATCTGATTTGTGGTGAGGGGAGAGAGATAAAAGCTCATTTAGGAACGACATGAACATGCTGCGTAGGTAGCTGTTCATCAGTAAATATCTCCACTGAGATTAAGAAAAGCAGTAGCTTAATAAATTAAGTACTTCCTGGTATGGTTACTGTACTGGTAACTCCCCAAAAGAATCTGGATTGTGGTGAGGGAACAGAGAAAAAAGCTCATTTAGGACCTGCACTTATGAAGGGGGTAGGCAGCAGTATATCAGGGAGTAAAACTTCTGAGAATAAAAACAGCTGGAGCTTGTTAAGGTAATTACACAGGGGAAATTATATAGTACTGGGAACTCCTCAGAAGAATCTGATTTGTGGTGACAGGAGAGAGATAAAAGCACATTTAGGAACGACATGAACATGCTGCGTAGGTAGCTGTTTATCAGTAAATATCTCCACTGAGATTAAGAAAAGCAGTAGCTTAATAAATTAAGTAGTTCCTGGTATGGATACTGTACTTGTAACTCCCCAAAAGAATCTGGATTGTGGTGAGGGAACAGAGATAAAAGCTCATTTAGGACCTGCACTTATGAAGGGGGTATAGGCAGCAGTATGTCAAGGAGTAAACCTTCTGAGAATAAAAACAGCTGGAGCTTGTTAAGGTAAATACACAGGGGAAAGGATAATGTACTGGGAACTCCTCAGAAGAATCTGATATTTGGTGAGGGGAGAGAGATAAAAGCTCATTTAGGAACGACATGAACATGCTGCGTACGTAGCTGTTTATCAGTAAATATCTCCACTGAGATTAAGAAAAGCAGTAGCTTAATAAATTAAGTACTTCCTGGTATGGTTACTGTACTGGTAACTCCCCAGAAGAATCTGGATTTTGGTGAGGGAACAGAGAAAAAGCTCATTTAGGACCTGCACTTACGAAGGGGGTAGGCAGCTGTATATCAGGGAGTAAACCTTCTGAGAATAAAACAGCTGGAGCTTGTTAAGGTAATTACACAGGGGAAAGGATAATGTACTGGGAACTCCTCAGAAGAATCTTATTTGTGGTGAGGGGACAGAGATAATAGCTCATTTAGGAACGACATGAACATGCTGCGTAGGTAGCTGTTTCTAAGTAAATATCTCCACTGAGATTAAGAAAAGCAGTAGCTTAATAAATTAAGTACTTCCTGGTATGCTTACTGTACTGGTAACTCCCCAAAAGAATCTGGATTGTGGTGAGGGAACAGAGATAAAAGCTCATTTATGACGTGCACTTATGGAGGGGGTAGGCAGCAGTATATCAGGGGGGGAGGTAAAACTTCTGAGAATAAAACCAGCTGGAGCTTGTTAAGGAAATTACACAGGGGAAAGGAAAATGTACTGGGAACTCTTCAGAAGAATCTGATTTGTGGTGAGGGGAGAGAGATAAAAGCTCATTTAGGAACGACATGAACATGCTGCGTAGGTAGCTGTTTATCAGTAAATATCTCCACTGAGATTAAGAAAAGCAGTATCTTAATAAATTAAGTACTTCCTCGTATGGTTACTGTACTGGTAACTCCCCAAAAGAATCTGGATTGTCGTGAGGGTAGAGAGAGAGAAAAGCTCATTTAGGACCTGCACTTACGAAGGGGGTAGGCAGCTGTATATCAGTGAGTAAACCTTCTGAGAATAAAAACAGCTGGAGCTTGTTAAGGTAATTACACAGGGGAAAGGATAATGTACTGGGAACTCCTCGGAAGAATCTGATTTGTGGTGAAGGGAGAGAGATAAAAGCTCATTTAGGAACGACATGAACATGTTGCGTAGGTAGCTGTTTATCAGTAAATATCTCACTGAGATTAAGAAAAGCAGTAGCTAAGAAATTAAGTACTTCCTGGGATGGTTACTGTACTGGTAACTCCACAAAAGAATCTGGATTGTGGTGAGGGAACAGAGAAAAAAGCTCATTTAGAACCTGCACTTACGAAGGGGGTAGGCAGCTGTATATCAGGGAGTAAACCTTCTGAGAATAAAAACAGCTGGAGCTTGTTAAGGTAATTACACAGGGGAAAGGATAAAGTACTGGGAACTCCTCAGAACAATCTGATTTGTGGTGAGGGGAGAGAGATAAAAGCTCATTTAGGAACGACATGAACATGCTGCGTAGGTAGCTGTTTATCAGTAAATATCTCAACTGAGATTAAGAAAAGCAGTAGCTTAATAAATGAAGTACTTCCTGGTATGGTTACTGTACTGGTATCTCCCCAAAAGAATCTGGATTGTTGTGAGGGAACAGAGAAAAAAGCTGATTTAGGACCTGCACTTACGAAGGGGGTAGTCAGCTGTATATCAGGAGTAAAGCTTCTGAGAATAAAAACAGCTGGAGCTTGTTAAGGTAATTACACAGGGGAAAGGATAATGTACTGGGAACTCCTCAGAAGAATCTGATTTGTGGTGAGGGGAGAGAGATAAAGCTCATTTAGGAACGACATGAACATCCTGCGTAGGTAGCTGTTTATCAGTAAATATATCCACTGAGATTAAGAAAAGCAGTAGCTTAATAAATAAGTACTTCCTGGTATGGTTACTGTACTGGTAACTCCCAAAAAGAATCTGGATTGTGGTGAGGGAACAGAGAAAAAAGCTCATTTAGGACCTGCACTTACGAAGGGGGTAGGCAGCTGTATATCAGGGAGTAATCCTTCTGAGAATAAAAACAGCTGGAGCTTGTTAAGGTAATTACACATGGGAAAGGATAATGTACTGGGAACTCCTCAGAAGAATCTGATTTGTGGTGAGGGGAGAGAGATAAAAGCTCATTTAGGAACGACATGAACATGCTGCGTAGGTAGCTGTTCATCAGTAAATATCTCCACTGAGATTAAGAAAAGCAGTAGCTTAATAAATTAAGTACTTCCTGGTATGGTTACTGTACTGGTAACTCCCCAAAAGAATCTGGATTGTGGTGAGGGAACAGAGAAAAAAGCTCATTTAGGACTGCACTTATGAAGGGGGTAGGCAGCAGTATATCAGGGAGTAAAACTTCTGAGAATAAAAACAGCTGGAGCTTGTTAAGGTAATTACACAGGGGAAATTATATAGTACTGGGAACTCCTCAGAAGAATCTGATTTGTGGTGACAGGAGAGAGATAAAAGCACATTTAGGAACGACATGAACATGCTGCGTAGGTAGCTGTTTATCAGTAAATATCTCCACTGAGATTAAGAAAAGCAGTAGCTTAATAAATTAAGTAGTTCCTGGTATGGATACTGTACTTGTAACTCCCCAAAAGAATCTGGATTGTGGTGAGGGAACAGAGATAAAAGCTCATTTAGGACCTGCACTTATGAAGGGGGTATAGGCAGCAGTATGTCAAGGAGTAAACCTTCTGAGAATAAAAACAGCTGGAGCTTGTTAAGGTAAATACACAGGGGAAAGGATAATGTACTGGAACTCCTCAGAAGAATCTGATATTTGGTGAGGGGAGAGAGATAAAAGCTCATTTAGGAACGACATGAACATGCTGCGTACGTAGCTGTTTATCAGTAAATATCTCCACTGAGATTAAGAAAAGCAGTAGCTTAATAAATTAAGTACTTCCTGGTATGGTTACTGTACTGGTAACTCCCAGAAGAATCTGGATTTTGGTGAGGGAACAGAGAAAAAAGCTCATTTAGGACCTGCACTTACGAAGGGGGTAGGCAGCTGTATATCAGGGAGTAAACCTTCTGAGAATAAAAACAGCTGGAGCTTGTTAAGGTAATTACACAGGGGAAAGGATAATGTACTGGGAACTCCTCAGAAGAATCTTATTTGTGGTGAGGGACAGAGATAATAGCTCATTTAGGAACGACATGAACATGCTGCGTAGGTAGCTGTTTCTAAGTAAATATCTCCACTGAGTTAAGAAAAGCAGTAGCTTAATAAATTAAGTACTTCTGGTATGCTTACTGTACTGGTAACTCCCAAAAGAATCTGGATTGTGGGTGAGGGAACAGAGATAAAAGCTCATTTATGACGTGCACTTATGGAGGGGGTAGGCAGCAGTATATCAGGGAGTAAAACTTCTGAGAATAAAACCAGCTGGAGCTTGTTAAGGAAATTACACAGGGGAAAGGAAAATGTACTGGGAACTCTTCAGAAGAATCTGATTTGTGGTGAGGGGAGAGAGATAAAAGCTCATTTAGGAACGACATGAACATGCTGCGTAGGTAGCTGTTTATCAGTAAATATCTCCACTGAGATTAAGAAAAGCAGTATCTTAATAAATTAAGTACTTCCTCGTATGGTTACTGTACTGGTAACTCCCCAAAAGAATCTGGATTGTGGTGAGGGTAGAGAGAGAAAAGCTCATTTAGGACCTGCACTTACGAAGGGGGTAGGCAGCTGTATATCAGTGAGTAAACCTTCTGAGAATAAAAACAGCTGGAGCTTGTTAAGGTAATTACACAGGGGAAAGGATAATGTACTGGGAACTCCTCGGAAGAATCTGATTTGTGGTGAAGGGAGAGAGATAAAAGCTCATTTAGGAACGACATGAACATGTTGCGTAGGTAGCTGTTTATCAGTAAATATCTCCACTGAGATTAAGAAAAGCAGTAGCTTAAGAAATTAAGTACTTCCTGGGATGGTTACTGTACTGGTAACTCCACAAAAGAATCTGGATTGTGGTGAGGGAACAGAGAAAAAAGCTCATTTAGAACCTGCACTTACGAAGGGGGTAGGCAGCTGTATATCAGGGAGTAAACCTTCTGAGAATAAAAACAGCTGGAGCTTGTTAAGGTAATTACACAGGGGAAGGATAAAGTACTGGGAACTCCTCAGAACAATCTGATTTGTGGTGAGGGGAGAGAGATAAAAGCTCATTTAGGAACGACATGAACATGCTGCGTAGGTAGCTGTTTATCAGTAAATATCTCAACTGAGATTAAGAAAAGCAGTAGCTTAATAAATGAAGTACGTCCTGGTATGGTTACTGTACTGGTATCTCCCCAAAAGAATCTGGATTGTTGTGAGGGAACAGAGAAAAAAGCTGATTTAGGACCTGCACTTACGAAGGGGGTAGTCAGCTGTATATCAGGGAGTAAAGCTTCTGAGAATAAAAACAGCTGGAGCTTGTTAAGGTAATTACACAGGGGAAAGGATAATGTACTGGGAACTCCTCAGAAGAATCTGATTTGTGGTGAGGGGAGAGAGATAAAAGCTCATTTAGGAACGACATGAACATCCTGCGTAGGTAGCTGTTTATCAGTAAATATATCCACTGAGATTAAGAAAAGCAGTAGCTTAATAAATTAAGTACTTCCTGGTATGGTTACTGTACTGGTAACTCCCAAAAAGAATCTGGATTGTGGTGAGGGAACAGAGAAAAAAGCTCATTTAGGACCTGCACTTACGAAGGGGGTAGGCAGCTGTATATCAGGGAGTAATCCTTCTGAGAATAAAAACAGCTGGAGCTTGTTAAGGTAATTACACATGGGAAAGGATAATGTACTGGGAACTCCTCAGAAGAATCTGATTTGTGGTGAGGGGGAGAGAGATAAAAGCTCATTTAGGAACGACATGAACATGCTGCGTAGGTAGCTGTTCATCAGTAAATATCTCCACTGAGATTAAGAAAAGCAGTAGCTTAATAAATTAAGTACTTCCTGGTATGGTTACTGTACTGGTAACTCCCCAAAAGAATCTGGATTGTGGTGAGGGAACAGAGAAAAAAGCTCATTTAGGACCTGCACTTATGAAGGGGGTAGGCAGCAGTATATCAGGGAGTAAAACTTCTGAGAATAAAAACAGCTGGAGCTTGTTAAGGTAATTACACAGGGGAAATTATATAGTACTGGGAACTCCTCAGAAGAATCTGATTTGTGGTGACAGGAGAGAGATAAAAGCACATTTAGGAAAGACATGAACATGCTGCGTAGGTAGCTGTTTATCAGTAAATATCTCCACTGAGATTAAGAAAAGCAGTAGCTTAATAAATTAAGTAGTTCCTGGTATGGATACTGTACTTGTAACTCCCCAAAAGAATCTGGATTGTGGTGAGGGAACAGAGATAAAAGCTCATTTAGGACCTGCACTTATGAAGGGGGGTATAGGCAGCAGTATGTCAAGGAGTAAACCTTCTGAGAATAAAAACAGCTGGAGCTTGTTAAGGTAAATACACAGGGGAAAGGATAATGTACTGGGAACTCCTCAGAAGAATCTGATATTTGGTGAGGGGAGAGAGATAAAAGCTCATTTAGGAACGACATGAACATGCTGCGTACGTAGCTGTTTATCAGTAAATATCTCCACTGAGATTAAGAAAAGCAGTAGCTTAATAAATTAAGTACTTCCTGGTATGGTTACTGTACTGGTAACTCCCCAAAAGAATCTGGATTGTGGTGAGGGAACAGAGAAAAAAGCTCATTTAGAACCTGCACTTACGAAGGGGGTAGGCAGCTGTATATCAGGGAGTAAACCTTCTGAGAATAAAAACAGCTGGAGCTTGTTAAGGTAATTAAACAGGGGAAATTATAAAGTACTGGGAACTCCTCAGAAGAATCTGATTTGTGGTGAGGGGATAGAGAAAGCTCATTTAGGAACGACATGAACATGCTGCGTAGGTAGCTGTTTATCAGTAAATATCTCCACTGAGATTAAGAAAAGCAGTAGCTTAATAAATTAAGTACTTCCTGGTATGGTTACTGTACTGGTAACTCCCCAAAAGAATCTGGATTGTGGTGAGGGAAGAGAGAAAAAAGCTCATTTAGGACCTGCACTTACGAAGGGGGTAGGCAGCTGTATATCAGGGAGTAAACCTTCTGAGAATAAAAACAGCTGGAGCTTGTTAAGGTAATTACACAGGGGAAAGGATAAAGTACTGGGAACTCCTCAGAAGAATCTGATTCGTGGTGAGGGGGAGAGAGATAAAAGCTCATTTAGGAACGAAATGAACATGCTGCGTAGGTAGCTGTTTATCAGTAAATATCTCCACTGAGATTAAGAAATGCAGTAGCTTAATAAATTAAGTACTTCCTGGTATGGTTACTGTACTGGTAACTCCATAAAAGAATCTGGATTGTGGTGAGGGAACAGAGAAAAAAGCTCATTTAGGACCTGCACTGACGAAGGGGTAGGCAGCTGTATATCAGGGAGTAAACCTTCTGAGAATAAAAACAGCTGGAGCTTGTTAAGGTAATTACACAGGGGAAATTATAAAGTACTGGGAACTCCTCAGAAGAATCTGATTTGTGGTGAGGGGAGAGAGATAAAAGCTCATTTAGGAACGACATGAACATGCTGCGTAGGTATCTGTTTATCAGTAAATATCTCCACTGAGATTAAGAAAAGCAGTAGCTTAATAAATTAAGTACTTCCTGGTATGGTTACTGTACTGGTAACTCCCCAAAAGAATCTGGATTGTGGTGAGGGAACAGAGAAAAAAGTTCATTTAGGACCTGCACTTACGAAGGGGGTATGCAGCTGTATATCAGGGAGTAAACCTTCTGAGAATAAAAACAGCTGGAGCTTGTTAAGGTAATTACACAGGGGAAAGGATAATGTACTGGGAACTCCTCAGAAGAATCTGATTTGTGGTGAAGGGAGAGAGATAAAAGCTCATTTAGGAACGACATGAACATGCTGCGTAGGTAGCTGTTTATCAGTAAATATCTCCACTGAGATTAAGAAAAGCAGTAGCTTAATAAATTAAGTACTTCCTGGTATGGTGACTGTACTGGTAACTCCCCAAAAGAATCTGGATTGTGGTGAGGGAACAGAGAAAAAGCTCATTTAGGACCTGCACTTACGAAGGGGGTAGGCAGCTGTATATCAGGGAGTAAACCATCTGAGAATAAAAACAGCTGGAGCTTGTTAAGGTAATTACACAGGGGAAAGGATAATGTACTGGGAACTCCTTAGAAGAATCTGATTTGTGGTGAGGGGAGAGAGATAAAAGCTCATTTAGGAACGACATGAACATGCTGCGTAGATAGTTGTTTATCAGTAAATATCTCCACTGAGATTAAGAAAAGCAGTAGCTTAATAAATTAAGTACTTCCTGGTATGGTTACTGTACTGGTAACTCCCCAAAAGAATCTGGATTGTGGTGAGGGAACAGAGAAAAAAGCTCATTTAGGACCTTCACTTACGAAGGGGGTAGGCAGCTGTATATCAGGGAGTAAACCTTCTGAGAATAAAAACAGCTGGAGCTTGTTAAGGTAATTACACAGGGGAAAGGATAATGTACTGGGAACTCCTCAGAAGAATCTGATTTTTGGTGAGGGGAGAGAGATAAAAGCTCATTTAGGAACGACATGAACATGCTGCGTACGTAGCTGTTTATCAGTAAATATCTCCACTGAGATTAAGAAAAGCAGTAGCTTAATAAATTAAGTACTTCCTGGTATGGTTACTGTACTGGTAACTCTCCAAAAGAATCTGGATTGTGGTGAGGGAACAGAGAAAAAAGCTCATTTAGAACCTGCACTTATGAAGGGGGGTAGGCAGCTGTATATCAGGGAGTAAACCTTCTGAGAATAAAAACAGCTGGAGCTTGTTAAGGTAATTAAACAGGGGAAATTATAAAGTACTGGGAACTCCTCAGAAGAATCTGATTTGTGGTGAGGGGATAGAGAAAGCTCATTTAGGAACGACATGAACATGCTGCGTAGGTAACTGTTTATCAGTAAATATCTCCACTGAGATTAAGAAAAGCAGTAGCTTAATAAATTAAGTACTTCCTGGTATGGTTACTGTACTGGTAACTCCCAAAAGAATCTGGATTGTGGTGAGGGAACAGAGAAAAAAGCTCATTTAGGACCTGCACTTACGAAGGGGGTAGGCAGCTGTATATCAGGGAGTAAAGCTTCTGAGAATAAAAACAGCTGGAGCTTGTTAAGGTAATTACACAGGGGAAAGGATAAAGTACTGGGAACTCCTCAGAAGAATCTGATTCGTGGTGAGGGGGAGAGAGATAAAAGCTCATTTAGGAACGACATGAACATGCTGCGTAGGTAGCTGTTTATCAGTAAATATCTCCACTGAGATTAAGAAATGCAGTAGCTTAATAAATTAAGTACTTCCTGGTATGGTTACTGTACTGGTAACTCCATAAAAGAATCTGGATTGTGGTGAGGGAACAGAGAAAAAAGCTCATTTAAGACCTGCACTGACGAAGGGGTAGGCAGCTGTATATCAGGGAGTAAACCTTCTGAGAATAAAAACAGCTGGAGCTTGTTAAGGTAATTACACAGGGGAAATTATAAAGTACTGGGAACTCCACAGAAGAATCTGATTTGTGGTGAGGGCAGAGACATAAAAGCTCATTTAGGAACGACATGAACATGCTGCGTAGGTAGCTGTTTATCAGTAAATATCTCCACTGAGATTAAGAAAAGCAGTAGCTTAATAAATTAAGTACTTCCTGGTATGGTGACTGTACTGGTAACTCCCCAAAAGAATCTGGATTGTGGTGAGGGAACAGAGAAAAAAGCTCATTTAGGACCTGCACTTACGAAGGGGGTAGGCAGCTGTATATCAGGGAGTAAACCTTCTGAGAATAAAAACAGCTGGAGCTTGTTAAGGTAATTACACAGGGGAAATTGTAAAGTACTGGGAACTCCTCAGATGAATCTGATTCGTGGTGACGGTAGAGAGATAAAAGCTCATTTAGGAACGACATGAACATGCTGCGTAGGTAGCTGTTTATCAGTAAATATCTCCACTGAGATTAAGAAAAGCAGTAGCTTAAGAAATTAAGTACTTCCTGGTATGGTTACTGTACTGGTAACTCCCCAAAAGAATCTGGATTGTGGTGAGGGAACAGAGAAAAAAGCTCATTTATGACCTGCACTTACGAAGGGGGTAGGCAGCTGTATATCAGGGACTAAACCCTCTGAGAATAAAAACAGCTGGAGCTTGTTAAGGTAATTACACAGGGGAAAGGATAATGTACTGGGAACTCCGCAGAAGAATCTGATTTGTGGTGAGGGGAGAGAGATAAAAGCTCATTTAGGAACGACATGAACATGCTGCGTACGTTGCTGTTTATCAGTAAATATCTCCACTAAGATTAAGAAAAGCAGTAGCTTAATAAATTAAGTACTTCCTGGTATGGTTACTGTACTGGTAACTCCCCAAAAGAATCTCTATTGTGGTGAGGGAACAGAGGAAAAAGCTCATTTAGGACCTGCACTTACGAAGGGGCTAGGCAGCTGTATATCAGGGAGTAAACATTCTGAGAATAAAAACAGCTGGAGCTTGTTAAGGTAATTACACAGGGGAAAGGATAATGTACTGGGAACTCCTCAGAAGAATCTGATTTGTGGTGAGGGGAGAGAGATAAAAGCTCATTTATGAACGACATGAACATGCTGCGTAGGTAGCTGTTTATCAATAAATATCTCCACTGAGATTAAGAAAAGCAATAGGTTAATAAATTAAGTACTTCCTTGTATGGTTACTGTACTGGTAACTCCCCAAAAGAATCTGGATTGTGGTGAGGGAACAGAGAAAAAAGCTCATTTAGGACCTGCACTTACAAAGGGGGTAGGCAGCTGTATATCAGGGAGTAAACCTTCTGAGAATAAAAACAGTTGGAGCTTGTTAAGGTAATTACACAGGGGAAAGGATAATGTACTGGGAACTCCTCAGAAGAATCTGATTTGTGGTGAGGGGAGAGAGATAAAAGCTCATTTAGGAACGACATGAACATGCAGCGTAGGTAGCTGTTTATCAGTAAATATCTCCACTGAGATTAAGAAAAGCAGTAGCTTAATAAATTAAGTACTTCCTGGTATGGTTACTGTACTGGTAACTCCCCAAAAGAATCTGGATTGTGGTGAGGGAACAGAGAAAAAAGCTCATTTAGGACCTGCACTTACGAAGGGGGTAGGCAGCTGTATATCAGGGAGTAAAGCTTCTGAGAATAAAAACAGCTGCAGCTTGTTAAGGTAATTACACAGGGGAAAGGATAATGTACTGGGAACTCCTCAGAAGAATCTGATTTGTGGTGAGGGGAGAGAGATAAAAGCTTATTTAGGAACGACATGAACATGCTGCGTAGGTAGCTGTTTATCAGTAAATATCTCCACTGAGATTAAGAAAAGCAGTAGCTTAATAAATTAAGTACTTCCTGGTATGGTTACTGTACTGGTAACTCCCAAAAGAATCTGGATTGTGGTGAGGGAACAGAGAAAAAAGCTCATTTAGGACCTGCACTTACGAAGGGGGTAGGCAGCTGTATATCAGGGACTAAACCTTCTGAGAATAAAAACAGCTGGAGCTTGTTAAGGTAATTACACAGGAGAAAGGATAAAGTACTGGGAACTCGTCAGAAGAATCTGATTTGTGGTGAGGGGAGAGAGATAAAAGCTCATTTAGGAACGACATGAACATGCTGCGTAGGTAGCTGTTTATCAGTAAATATCTCCACTGAGCTTTAGAAAATCAGTAGCTTAATAAATTAAGTACTTCCTGGTATGGTTACTGTACTGGTAGCTCCCCAAAAGAATCTGGATTGTGGTGAGGGAACAGAGAAAAAAGCTCATTTAGGACCTGCACTTTCGAAGGGGGTAGGCAGCTGTATATCAGGGAGTAAAGCTTCTGAGAATAAAAACAGCTGGAGCTTGTTAAGGTAATTACACAGGGGAAAGGATAATGTACTGGGAACTCCTCAGAAGAATCTGATTTGTGGTGAGGGGGAGAGAGATAAAAGCTCATTTAGGAACGACATGAACATGCTGCGTAGGTAGCTGTTTATCAGTAAATATCTCCACTGAGATTAAGAAAAGCAGTAGCTTAATAAATTAAGTACTTCCTGGTATGGTTACTGTACGGGTAACTCCCCAAAATAATCTGGATTGTGGTGAGGGAACAGAGAAAAAAGCTCATTTAGGACCTGCACTTACGAAGGGGGTAGGCAGCTGTATATCAGGGACTAAACCTTCTGAGAATAAAAACAGCTGGAGCTTGTTAAGGTAATTACACAGGGGAAAGGATAATGTACTGGGAACTCCTCAGAAGAATCTGATTTGTGGTGAGGGGAGAGAGATAAAAGCTCATTTAGGAACGACATCAACATGCTACTTAGGTAGCTGTTTATCAGTAAATATCTCCACTGAGATTAAGAAAAGCAGTAGGTTAATAAATTTAGTACTTCCTGGTATGGTTACTGTACTGGTAACACCCCAAAAGAATCTGGATTCTGGTGAGGGAACAGAGAAAAAAGCTCATTTAGGACCTGCACTTACGAAGGGGGTAGGCAGCTGTATATCAGGGAGTAAACCTTCTGAGAATAAAAACAGCTGGAGCTTGTTAAGGTAATTACACAGGGGAAAGGATAATGTACTGGGAACTCCTCAGAAGAATCTGATTTGTGGTGAGGGGAGAGAGATAAAAGCTCATTTAGGAACGACATGAACATGCTGCGTAGGTAGCTGTTTATCAGTAAATATCTCCACTGAGATTAAGAAAAGCAGTGGCTTAATAAATTAAGTACTTCCTGGTATGGTTACTGTACTGGTAACTCCCCAAAAGAATCTGGATTGTGGTGAGGGAACAGAGAAAAAAGCTCATTTAGGACCTGCACTTACGAAGGGGGTAGGCAGCTGTATATCAGGGAGTAAACCTTCTGAGAATAAAAACAGCTGGAGCTTGTTAAGGTAATTACACAGGAGAAAGGGTAAAGTACTGGGAACTCCTCAGAAGAATCTGATTTGTGGTGAGGGGAGAGAGATAAAAGCTCATTTAGGAACGACATGAACATGCTGCGTAGGTAGCTGTTTATCAGTAAATATCTCCACTGAGCTTTAGAAAAGCAGTAGCTTAATAAATTAAGTACTTCCTGGTATGGTTACTGTACTGGTAACTCCCCAAAAGAATCTGGATTGTGGTGAGGAAACAGAGAAAAAAGCTCATTTTGGACATGCACTTACGAAGGGGGTAGGCAGCTGTATATCAGGGAGTAAAGCTTCTGAGAATAAAAACAGATGCAGCTTGTTAAGGTAATTACACAGGGGAAAGGATAATGTACTGGGAACTCCTCAGAAGAATCTGATTTGTGGTGAGGGGAGGAGATAAAAGCTCATTTAGGAACGACATGAACATGCTGCGTAGGTAGCTGTTTATCAGTAAATATCTCCACTGAGATTAAGAAAAGCAGTAGCTTAATAAATTAAGTACTTCCTGGTATGGTTACTGTACTGGTAACTCCCCAAAAGAATCTGGATTGTGGTGAGGGAACAGAGAAAAAAGCTCATTTAGGACCTGCACTTACGAAGGGGGTAGGCAGCTGTATATCAGGGAGTAAAGCTTCTGAGAATAAAAACAGCTGGAGCTTGTTAAGGTAATTACACAGGGGAAAGGATAATGTACTGGGAACTCCTCAGAAGAATCTGATTTGTGGTGAGGGGAGAGAGATAAAAGCTCATTTAGGAACGACATGAACATGCTGCGTAGGTAGCTGTTTATCAGTAAATATCTCCACTGAGATTAAGAAAAGCAGTAGCTTAATAAATTAAGTACTTCCTGCTATGGTTACTGTACTGGTAACTCCCCAAAGAATCTGGATTGTGGTGAGGGAACAGAGAAAAAAGCTCCTTTAGGACCTGCACTTACGAAGGGGTAGGCAGCTGTATATCAGGGAGTAAACCTTCTGAGAATAAAAACAGCTGGAGCTTGTTAAGGTAATTACACAGGGGAAAGGATAATGTACTGGGAACTCCTCAGAAGAATCTGCTTTGTGGTGAGGGGAGAGAGATAAAAGCTCATTTAGGAACGACATGAACATGCTGCGTAGGTAGCTGTTTATCAGTAAATATCTCCACTGAGATTAAGAAAAGCAGTAGCTTAATAAATTAAGTACTTCCTGGTATGGTTACTGTACTGGTAACTCCCCAAAAGAATCTTGATTGTGGTGAGGGAACAGAGAAAAAAGCTCATTTAGGACCTGCACTTACGAATGGGGTAGGCAGCTGTATATCAGGGAGTAAAGCTTCTGAGAATAAAAACAGCTGGAGCTTGTTAAGGTAATTACACAGGGGAAAGGATAATGTACTGGGAACTCCTCAGAAGAATCTGATTTGTGGTGAGGGGAGAGAGATAAAAGCTCATTTGGGAACGACATGAACATGCTGCGTAGGTAGCTGTTTATCAGTAAATATCTCCACTGAGATTAAGAAAAGCAGTAGCTTAATAAATTAAGTACTTCCTGGTATGGTTACTGTACTGGTAACTCCCAAAAAGAATCTGGATTGTGGTGAGGGAACAGAGAAAAAAGCTCATTTAGGACCTGCACTTACGAAGGGGGTAGGCAGCTGTATATCAGGGAGTAAACCTTCTGAGAATAAAAACAGCTGGAGCTTGTTAAGGTAATTACACAGGGGAAAGGATAATGTACTGGGAACTCCTCAGAAGAATCTGATTTGTGGTGAGGGGAGAGAGATAAAAGCTCATTTAGGAACGACATGAACATGCTACTTAGGTAGCTGTTTATCAGTAAATATCTCCACTGAGATTAAGAAAAGCAGTAGGTTAATAAATTAAGTACTTCCTGGTATGGTTACTGTACTGGTAACACTCCAAAAGAATTTGGATTGTGGTGAGGGATCAGAGAAAAAAGCTCATTTAGGACCTGCACTTACGAAGGGGGGTAGGCAGCTGTATATCAGGGAGTAAACCTTCTGAGAATAAAAACAGCTGGAGCTTGTTAAGGTAATTACACAGGGGAAAGGATAATGTACTGGGAACTCCTCAGAAGAATCTGATTTGTGGTGAGGGGAGAGAGATAAAAGCTCATTTAGGAACGACATGAACATGCTGCGTAGGTAGCTGTTTATCAGTAAATATCTCCACTGAGATTAAGAAAAGCAGTAGCTTAATAAATTAAGTACTTCCTGGTATGGTTACTGTACTGGTAACTCCCCAAAAGAATCTGGATTGTTTTGAGGGAACAGAGAAAAAACCTCATTTAGGACCTGCACTTACGAAGGCGGTAGGCAGCTGTATATCAGGGAGTAAACCTTCTGAGAATAAAAACAGCTGGAGCTTGTTAAGGTAATTACACAGGGGAAAGGATAATGTACTGGGAACTCCTCAGAAGAATCTTATTTGTGGTGAGGGGAGAGAGATAATAGCTCATTTAGGAACGACATGAACATGCTGCGTAGGTAGCTGTTTATCAGTAAATATCTCCACTGAGATTAAGAAAAGCAGTAGCTTAATAAATTAAGTACTTCCTGGTATGGTTACTGTACTGGTAACTCCCCAAAAGAATCTGGATTGTGGTGAGGGAACAGAGAAAAATCTCATTTAGGACCTGCACTTACGAAGGGAGTAGGCAGCTGTATATCAGGGAGTAAACCTTCTGAGAATAAAAACAGCTGGAGCTTGTTAAGGTAATTACACAGGGGAAAGGATAATGTACTGGGAACTCCTCAGAAGAATCTGATTTGTGGTGAGGGGAGAGAGATAAAAGCTCCATTTAGGAACGACATGAACATGCTGCGTAGGTAGCTGTTATCAGTAAATATCTCCACTGAGATTAAGAAAAGCAGTAGCTTAATAAATTAAGTACTTCCTGGTATGGTTACTGTACTGGTAACTCCCCAGAAGAATCTGGATTTTGGTGAGGGAACAGAGAAAAAAGCTCATTTAGGACCTGCACTTACGAAGGGGGTAGGCAGCTGTATATCAGGGAGTAAACCTTCTGAGAATAAAAACAGCTGGAGCTTGTTAAGGTAATTACACAGGGGAAAGGATAATGTACTGGGAACTCCTCAGAAGAATCTTATTTGTGGTGAGGGGGACAGAGATAATAGCTCATTTAGGAACGACATGAACATGCTGCGTAGGTAGCTGTTTCTAAGTAAATATCTCCACTGAGATTAAGAAAAGCAGTAGCTTAATAAATTAAGTACTTCCTGGTATGGTGACTGTACTGGTAACTCCCCAAAAGAATCTGGATTGTGGTGAGGGAACAGAGATAAAAGCTCATTTATGACGTGCACTTATGGAGGGGGGTAGGCAGCAGTATATCAGGGAGTAAAACTTCTGAGAATAAAACCAGCTGGAGCTTGTTAAGGAAATTACACAGGGGAAAGGAAAATGTACTGGGAACTCTTCAGAAGAATCTGATTTGTGGTGAGGGGAGAGAGATAAAAGCTCATTTAGGAACGACATGAACATGCTGCGTAGGTAGCTGTTTATCAGTAAATATCTCCACTGAGATTAAGAAAAGCAGTATCTTAATAAATTAAGTACTTCCTCGTATGGTTACTGTACTGGTAACTCCCCAAAAGAATCTGGATTGTGGTGAGGGTAGAGAGAGAAAAGCTCATTTAGGACCTGCACTTACGAAGGGGGTAGGCAGCTGTATATCAGTGAGTAAACCTTCTGAGAATAAAAACAGCTGGAGCTTGTTAAGGTAATTACACAGGGGAAAGGATAATGTACTGGGAACTCCTCGGAAGAATCTGATTTGTGGTGAAGGGAGAGAGATAAAAGCTCATTTAGGAACGACATGAACATGTTGCGTAGGTAGCTGTTTATCAGTAAATATCTCCACTGAGATTAAGAAAAGCAGTAGCTTAAGAAATTAAGTACTTCCTGGGATGGTTACTGTACTGGTAACTCCACAAAAGAATCTGGATTGTGGTGAGGGAACAGAGAAAAAAGCTCATTTAGAACCTGCACTTACGAAGGGGGTAGGCAGCTGTATATCAGGGAGTAAACCTTCTGAGAATAAAAACAGCTGGAGCTTGTTAAGGTAATTACACAGGGGAAAGGATAAAGTACTGGGAACTCCTCAGAAGAATCTGATTTGTGGTGAGGGGAGAGAGATAAAAGCTCATTTAGGAACGACATGAACATGCTGCGTAGGTAGCTGTTTATCAGTAAATATCTCAACTGAGATTAAGAAAAGCAGTAGCTTAATAAATGAAGTACTTCCTGGTATGGTTACTGTACTGGTATCTCCCCAAAAGAATCTGGATTGTTGTGAGGGAACAGAGAAAAAAGCTGATTTAGGACCTGCACTTACGAAGGGGGTAGTCAGCTGTATATCAGGGAGTAAAGCTTCTGAGAATAAAAACAGCTGGAGCTTGTTAACGTAATTACACAGGGGAAAGGATAATGTACTGGGAACTCCTCAGAAGAATCTGATTTGTGGTGAGGGGAGAGAGATAAAAGCTCATTTAGGAACGACATGAACATCCTGCGTAGGTAGCTGTTTATCAGTAAATATCTCCACTGAGATTAAGAAAAGCAGTAGCTTAATAAATTAAGTACTTCCTGGTATGGTTACTGTACTGGTAACTCCCAAAAAGAATCTGGATTGTGGTGAGGGAACAGAGAAAAAAGCTCATTTAGGACCTGCACTTACGAAGGGGGTAGGCAGCTGTATATCAGGGAGTAATCCTTCTGAGAATAAAAACAGCTGGAGCTTGTTAAGGTAATTACACATGGGAAAGGATAATGTACTGGGAACTCCTCAGAAGAATCTGATTTGTGGTGAGGGGAGAGAGATAAAAGCTCATTTAGGAACGACATGAACATGCTGCGTAGGTAGCTGTTCATCAGTAAATATCTCCACTGAGATTAAGAAAAGCAGTAGCTTAATAAATTAAGTACTTCCTGGTATGGTTACTGTACTGGTAACTCCCCAAAAGAATCTGGATTGTGGTGAGGGAACAGAGAAAAAAGCTCATTTAGGACCTGCACTTATGAAGGGGGTAGGCAGCAGTATATCAGGGAGTAAACCTTCTGAGAATAAGAACAGCTGGAGCTTGTTAAGGTAATTACACAGGGGAAATTATATAGTACTGGGAACTCCTCAGAAGAATCTGATTTGTGGTGACAGGAGAGAGATAAAAGCACATTTAGGAACGACATGAACATGCTGCGTAGGTAGCTGTTTATCAGTAAATATCTCCACTGAGATTAAGAAAAGCAGTAGCTTAGTAAATTAAGTAGTTCCTGGTATGGATACTGTACTTGTAACTCCCCAAAAGAATCTGGATTGTGGTGAGGGAACAGAGATAAAAGCTCATTTAGGACCTGCACTTATGAAGGGGGTATAGGCAGCAGTATGTCAAGGAGTAAACCTTCTGAGAATAAAAACAGCTGGAGCTTGTTAAGGTAAATACACAGGGGAAAGGATAATGTACTGGGAACTCCTCAGAAGAATCTGATATTTGGTGAGGGGAGAGAGATAAAAGCTCATTTAGGAACGACATGAACATGCTGCGTACGTAGCTGTTTATCAGTAAATATCTCCACTGAGATTAAGAAAAGCAGTAGCTTAATAAATTAAGTACTTCCTGGTATGGTTACTGTACTGGTAACTCCCCAAAAGAATCTGGATTGTGGTGAGGGAACAGAGAAAAAAGCTCATTTAGAACCTGCACTTACGAAGGGGGTAGGCAGCTGTATATCAGGGAGTAAACCTTCTGAGAATAAAAACAGCTGGAGCTTGTTAAGGTAATTAAACAGGGGAAATTATAAAGTACTGGGAACTCCTCAGAAGAATCTGATTTGTGGTGAGGGGATAGAGAAAGCTCATTTAGGAACGACATGAACATGCTGCGTAGGTAGCTGTTTATCAGTAAATATCTCCACTGAGATTAAGAAAAGCAGTAGCTTAATAAATTAAGTACTTCCTGGTATGGTTACTGTACTGGTAACTCCCCAAAAGAATCTGGATTGTGGTGAGGGAACAGAGAAAAAAGTTCATTTAGGACCTGCACTTACGAAGGGGCTATGCAGCTGTATATCAGGGAGTAAACCTTCTGAGAATAAAAACAGCTGGAGCTTGTTAAGGTAATTACACAGGGGAAAGGATAATGTACTGGGAACTCCTCAGAAGAATCTGATTTGTGGTGAGGGGAGAGAGATAAAAGCTCATTTAGGAACGACATGAACATGCTGCGTAGGTAGCTGTTTATCAGTAAATATCTCCACTGAGATTAAGAAAAGCAGTAGCTTAATAAATTAAGTACTTCCTGGTATGGTGACTGTACTGGTAACTCCCCAAAAGAATCTGGATTGTGGTGAGGGAACAGAGAAAAAAGCTCATTTAGGACCTGCACTTACGAAGGGGGTAGGCAGCTGTATATCAGGGAGTAAACCATCTGAGAATAAAAACAGCTGGAGCTTGTTAAGGTAATTACACAGGGGAAAGGATAATGTACTGGGAACTCCTTAGAAGAATCTGATTTGTGGTGAGGGGGAGAGAGATAAAAGCTCATTTAGGAACGACATGAACATGCTGCGTAGATAGTTGTTTATCAGTAAATATCTCCACTGAGATTAAGAAAAGCAGTAGCTTAATAAATTAAGTACTTCCTGGTATGGTTACTGTACTGGTAACTCCCCAAAAGAATCTGGATTGTGGTGAGGGAACAGAGAAAAAAGCTCATTTAGGACCTTCACTTACGAAGGGGGTAGGCAGCTGTATATCAGGGAGTAAACCTTCTGAGAATAAAAACAGCTGGAGCTTGTTAAGGTAATTACACAGGGGAAAGGATAATGTACTGGGAACTCCTCAGAAGAATCTGATTTTTGGTGAGGGGAGAGAGATAAAAGCTCATTTAGGAACGACATGAACATGCTGCGTACGTAGCTGTTTATCAGTAAATATCTCCACTGAGATTAAGAAAAGCAGTAGCTTAATAAATTAAGTACTTCCTGGTATGGTTACTGTACTGGTAACTCCCCAAAAGAATCTGGATTGTGGTGAGGGAACAGAGAAAAAAGCTCATTTAGAACCTGCACTTATGAAGGGGGTAGGCAGCTGTATATCAGGGAGTAAACCTTCTGAGAATAAAAACAGCTGGAGCTTGTTAAGGTAATTAAACAGGGGAAATTATAAAGTACTTGGAACTCCTCAGAAGAATCTGATTTGTGGTGAGGGGATAGAGAAAGCTCATTTAGGAACGACATGAACATGCTGCGTAGGTAACTGTTTATCAGTAAATATCTCCACTGAGATTAAGAAAAGCAGTAGCTTAATAAATTAAGTACTTCCTGGTATGGTTACTGTACGGGTAACTCCCCAAAATAATCTGGATTGTGGTGAGGGAACAGAGAAAAAAGCTCATTTAGGACCTGCACTTACGAAGGGGGTAGGCAGCTGTATATCAGGGACTAAACCTTCTGAGAATAAAAACAGCTGGAGCTTGTTAAGGTAATTACACAGGGGAAAGGATAATGTACTGGGAACTCCTCAGAAGAATCTGATTTGTGGTGAGGGGAGAGAGATAAAAGCTCATTTAGGAACGACATCAACATGCTACTTAGGTAGCTGTTTATCAGTAAATATCTCCACTGAGATTAAGAAAAGCAGTAGGTTAATAAATTTAGTACTTCCTGGTATGGTTACTGTACTGGTAACACCCCAAAAGAATCTGGATTCTGGTGAGGGAACAGAGAAAAAAGCTCATTTAGGACCTGCACTTACGAAGGGGGTAGGCAGCTGTATATCAGGGAGTAAACCTTCTGAGAATAAAAACAGCTGGAGCTTGTTAAGGTAATTACACAGGGGAAAGGATAATGTACTGGGAACTCCTCAGAAGAATCTGATTTGTGGTGAGGGGAGAGAGATAAAAGCTCATTTAGGAACGACATGAACATGCTGCGTAGGTAGCTGTTTATCAGTAAATATCTCCACTGAGATTAAGAAAAGCAGTGGCTTAATAAATTAAGTACTTCCTGGTATGGTTACTGTACTGGTAACTCCCCAAAAGAATCTGGATTGTGGTGAGGGAACAGAGAAAAAAGCTCATTTAGGACCTGCACTTACGAAGGGGGTAGGCAGCTGTATATCAGGGAGTAAACCTTCTGAGAATAAAAACAGCTGGAGCTTGTTAAGGTAATTACACAGGAGAAAGGGTAAAGTACTGGGAACTCCTCAGAAGAATCTGATTTGTGGTGAGGGGAGAGAGATAAAAGCTCATTTAGGAACGACATGAACATGCTGCGTAGGTAGCTGTTTATCAGTAAATATCTCCACTGAGCTTTAGAAAAGCAGTAGCTTAATAAATTAAGTACTTCCTGGTATGGTTACTGTACTGGTAACTCCCCAAAAGAATCTGGATTGTGGTGAGGAAACAGAGAAAAAAGCTCATTTTGGACATGCACTTACGAAGGGGGTAGGCAGCTGTATATCAGGGAGTAAAGCTTCTGAGAATAAAAACAGATGCAGCTTGTTAAGGTAATTACACAGGGGAAAGGATAATGTACTGGGAACTCCTCAGAAGAATCTGATTTGTGGTGAGGGGAGGAGATAAAAGCTCATTTAGGAACGACATGAACATGCTGCGTAGGTAGCTGTTTATCAGTAAATATCTCCACTGAGATTAAGAAAAGCAGTAGCTTAATAAATTAAGTACTTCCTGGTATGGTTACTGTACTGGTAACTCCCAAAAGAATCTGGATTGTGGTGAGGGAACAGAGAAAAAAGCTCATTTAGGACCTGCACTTACGAAGGGGGTAGGCAGCTGTATATCAGGGAGTAAAGCTTCTGAGAATAAAAACAGCTGGAGCTTGTTAAGGTAATTACACAGGGGAAAGGATAATGTACTGGGAACTCTCAGAAGAATCTGATTTGTGGTGAGGGGAGAGAGATAAAAGCTCATTTAGGAACGACATGAACATGCTGCGTAGGTAGCTGTTTATCAGTAAATATCTCCACTGAGATTAAGAAAAGCAGTAGCTTAATAAATTAAGTACTTCCTGCTATGGTTACTGTACTGGTAACTCCCCAAAGAATCTGGATTGTGGTGAGGGAACAGAGAAAAAAGCTCCTTTAGGACCTGCACTTACGAAGGGGGTAGGCAGCTGTATATCAGGGAGTAAACCTTCTGAGAATAAAAACAGCTGGAGCTTGTTAAGGTAATTACACAGGGGAAAGGATAATGTACTGGGAACTCCTCAGAAGAATCTGCTTTGTGGTGAGGGGAGAGAGATAAAAGCTCATTTAGGAACGACATGAACATGCTGCGTAGGTAGCTGTTTATCAGTAAATATCTCCACTGAGATTAAGAAAAGCAGTAGCTTAATAAATTAAGTACTTCCTGGTATGGTTACTGTACTGGTAACTCCCCAAAAGAATCTTGATTGTGGTGAGGGAACAGAGAAAAAAGCTCATTTAGGACCTGCACTTACGAATGGGGTAGGCAGCTGTATATCAGGGAGTAAAGCTTCTGAGAATAAAAACAGCTGGAGCTTGTTAAGGTAATTACACAGGGGAAAGGATAATGTACTGGGAACTCCTCAGAAGAATCTGATTTGTGGTGAGGGGAGAGAGATAAAAGCTCATTTGGGAACGACATGAACATGCTGCGTAGGTAGCTGTTTATCAGTAAATATCTCCACTGAGATTAAGAAAAGCAGTAGCTTAATAAATTAAGTACTTCCTGGTATGGTTACTGTACTGGTAACTCCCAAAAAGAATCTGGATTGTGGTGAGGGAACAGAGAAAAAAGCTCATTTAGGACCTGCACTTACGAAGGGGGGTAGGCAGCTGTATATCAGGGAGTAAACCTTCTGAGAATAAAAACAGCTGGAGCTTGTTAAGGTAATTACACAGGGGAAAGGATAATGTACTGGGAACTCCTCAGAAGAATCTGATTTGTGGTGAGGGGAGAGAGATAAAAGCTCATTTAGGAACGACATGAACATGCTACTTAGGTAGCTGTTTATCAGTAAATATCTCCACTGAGATTAAGAAAAGCAGTAGGTTAATAAATTAAGTACTTCCTGGTATGGTTACTGTACTGGTAACACTCCAAAAGAATTTGGATTGTGGTGAGGGATCAGAGAAAAAAGCTCATTTAGGACCTGCACTTACGAAGGGGGTAGGCAGCTGTATATCAGGGAGTAAACCTTCTGAGAATAAAAACAGCTGGAGCTTGTTAAGGTAATTACACAGGGGAAAGGATAATGTACTGGGAACTCCTCAGAAGAATCTGATTTGTGGTGAGGGGAGAGAGATAAAAGCTCATTTAGGAACGACATGAACATGCTGCGTAGGTAGCTGTTTATCAGTAAATATCTCCACTGAGATTAAGAAAAGCAGTAGCTTAATAAATTAAGTACTTCCTGGTATGGTTACTGTACTGGTAACTCCCCAAAAGAATCTGGATTGTTTTGAGGGAACAGAGAAAAAACCTCATTTAGGACCTGCACTTACGAAGGCGGTAGGCAGCTGTATATCAGGGAGTAAACCTTCTGAGAATAAAAACAGCTGGAGCTTGTTAAGGTAATTACACAGGGGAAAGGATAATGTACTGGGAACTCCTCAGAAGAATCTTATTTGTGGTGAGGGGAGAGAGATAATAGCTCATTTAGGAACGACATGAACATGCTGCGTAGGTAGCTGTTTATCAGTAAATATCTCCACTGAGATTAAGAAAAGCAGTAGCTTAATAAATTAAGTACTTCCTGGTATGGTTACTGTACTGGTAACTCCCCAAAAGAATCTGGATTGTGGTGAGGGAACAGAGAAAAATCTCATTTAGGACCTGCACTTACGAAGGGAGTAGGCAGCTGTATATCAGGGAGTAAACCTTCTGAGAATAAAAACAGCTGGAGCTTGTTAAGGTAATTACACAGGGGAAAGGATAATGTACTGGGAACTCCTCAGAAGAATCTGATTTGTGGTGAGGGGAGAGAGATAAAAGCTCCATTTAGGAACGACATGAACATGCTGCGTAGGTAGCTGTTTATCAGTAAATATCTCCACTGAGATTAAGAAAAGCAGTAGCTTAATAAATTAAGTACTTCCTGGTATGGTTACTGTACTGGTAACTCCCCAGAAGAATCTGGATTTTGGTGAGGGAACAGAGAAAAAAGCTCATTTAGGACCTGCACTTACGAAGGGGGTAGGCAGCTGTATATCAGGGAGTAAACCTTCTGAGAATAAAAACAGCTGGAGCTTGTTAAGGTAATTACACAGGGGAAAGGATAATGTACTGGGAACTCCTCAGAAGAATCTTATTTGTGGTGAGGGGACAGAGATAATAGCTCATTTAGGAACGACATGAACATGCTGCGTAGGTAGCTGTTTCTAAGTAAATATCTCCACTGAGATTAAGAAAAGCAGTAGCTTAATAAATTAAGTACTTCCTGGTATGGTGACTGTACTGGTAACTCCCCAAAAGAATCTGGATTGTGGTGAGGGAACAGAGATAAAAGCTCATTTATGACGTGCACTTATGGAGGGGGTAGGCAGCAGTATATCAGGGAGTAAAACTTCTGAGAATAAAACCAGCTGGAGCTTGTTAAGGAAATTACACAGGGGAAAGGAAAATGTACTGGGAACTCTTCAGAAGAATCTGATTTGTGGTGAGGGGAGAGAGATAAAAGCTCATTTAGGAACGACATGAACATGCTGCGTAGGTAGCTGTTTATCAGTAAATATCTCCACTGAGATTAAGAAAAGCAGTATCTTAATAAATTAAGTACTTCCTCGTATGGTTACTGTACTGGTAACTCCCCAAAAGAATCTGGATTGTGGTGAGGGTAGAGAGAGAAAAGCTCATTTAGGACCTGCACTTACGAAGGGGGTAGGCAGCTGTATATCAGTGAGTAAACCTTCTGAGAATAAAAACAGCTGGAGCTTGTTAAGGTAATTACACAGGGGAAAGGATAATGTACTGGGAACTCCTCGGAAGAATCTGATTTGTGGTGAAGGGAGAGAGATAAAAGCTCATTTAGGAACGACATGAACATGTTGCGTAGGTAGCTGTTTATCAGTAAATATCTCCACTGAGATTAAGAAAAGCAGTAGCTTAAGAAATTAAGTACTTCCTGGGATGGTTACTGTACTGGTAACTCCACAAAAGAATCTGGATTGTGGTGAGGGAACAGAGAAAAAAAGCTCATTTAGAACCTGCACTTACGAAGGGGGTAGGCAGCTGTATATCAGGGAGTAAACCTTCTGAGAATAAAAACAGCTGGAGCTTGTTAAGGTAATTACACAGGGGAAAGGATAAAGTACTGGGAACTCCTCAGAAGAATCTGATTTGTGGTGAGGGGAGAGAGATAAAAGCTCATTTAGGAACGACATGAACATGCTGCGTAGGTAGCTGTTTATCAGTAAATATCTCAACTGAGATTAAGAAAAGCAGTAGCTTAATAAATGAAGTACTTCCTGGTATGGTTACTGTACTGGTATCTCCCCAAAAGAATCTGGATTGTTGTGAGGGAACAGAGAAAAAAGCTGATTTAGGACCTGCACTTACGAAGGGGGTAGTCAGCTGTATATCAGGGAGTAAAGCTTCTGAGAATAAAAACAGCTGGAGCTTGTTAACGTAATTACACAGGGGAAAGGATAATGTACTGGGAACTCCTCAGAAGAATCTGATTTGTGGTGAGGGGGAGAGAGATAAAAGCTCATTTAGGAACGACATGAACATCCTGCGTAGGTAGCTGTTTATCAGTAAATATCTCCACTGAGATTAAGAAAAGCAGTAGCTTAATAAATTAAGTACTTCCTGGTATGGTTACTGTACTGGTAACTCCCAAAAAGAATCTGGATTGTGGTGAGGGAACAGAGAAAAAAGCTCATTTAGGACCTGCACTTACGAAGGGGGTAGGCAGCTGTATATCAGGGAGTAATCCTTCTGAGAATAAAAACAGCTGGAGCTTGTTAAGGTAATTACACATGGGAAAGGATAATGTACTGGGAACTCCTCAGAAGAATCTGATTTGTGGTGAGGGGAGAGAGATAAAAGCTCATTTAGGAACGACATGAACATGCTGCGTAGGTAGCTGTTCATCAGTAAATATCTCCACTGAGATTAAGAAAAGCAGTAGCTTAATAAATTAAGTACTTCCTGGTATGGTTACTGTACTGGTAACTCCCCAAAAGAATCTGGATTGTGGTGAGGGAACAGAGAAAAAAGCTCATTTAGGACCTGCACTTATGAAGGGGGTAGGCAGCAGTATATCAGGGAGTAAACCTTCTGAGAATAAAAACAGCTGGAGCTTGTTAAGGTAATTACACAGGGGAAATTATATAGTACT
>NW_025956234.1:0-29703 GCF_023159225.1 Perognathus longimembris pacificus | reverse complement strand
GTCGTTCCTAAATGAGCTTTTATCTCTCTCCCCTCACCACAAATCAGATTCTTCTGAGGAGTTCCCAGTACATTATCCTTTCCCCTGTGTAATTACCTTAACAAGCTCCAGCTGTTTTTATTCTCAGAATGTTTACTCCCTGATATACAGCTGCCTACCCCCTTCGTAAGTGCAGGTCCTAAATGAGCTTTTTTCTCTGTTCCCTCACCACAATCCAGATTCTTTTGGGGAGTTACCAGTACAGTAACCATACCAGGAAGTACATAATTTATTAAGATACTGCTGTTCTTAATCTCAGTGGAGATATTTACTGATAAACAGCTACCTACGCAGCATGTTCATGTCGTTCCTAAATGAGCTTTTATCTCTCTCCCCTCACCACAAATCAGATTCTTCTGAGGAGTTCCCAGTACTTTATAATTACCCCTGTGTAATTACCTTAACAAGCTCCAGCTGTTTTTATTAACAGAAGGTTTACACCCTGATATACAGCAGCCTACCCCTTTCGTCAGTGCAGGTCCTAAATGAGCTTTTTTCTCTGTTCCCTCACCACAATCCAGATTCTTTTGGGGAGTTACCAGTACAGTAACCATACCTGGAAGTACTTAATTTATTAAGCTACTGCTTTTCTTAATCTCAGTGGAGATATTTACTGATAAACA
Organism: Perognathus longimembris pacificus; assembly: GCF_023159225.1. Lineage (NCBI taxonomy): Eukaryota > Metazoa > Chordata > Mammalia > Rodentia > Heteromyidae > Perognathus > Perognathus longimembris. The sequence continues at coordinate 29,041 of NW_025956234.1, read as the reverse complement.
GCTACCTACGCAGCATGTTCATGTCGTTCCTAAATGAGCTTTTATCTCTCTCCCCTCACCACAAATCAGATTCTTCTGAGGAGTTCCCAATACATTATCCTTTCCCCTGTGTAATTACCTTAACAAGCTCCAGCTGTTTTTATTCTCAGAAGGTTTACTCCCTGATATACAGCTGCCTACCCCCTTCGTAAGTGCAGGTCCTAAATGAGCTTTTTGCTCTGTTCCCTCACCACAATCCAGATTCTTTTGGGGCGTTACCAGTAGAGTATCCATACCAGGAAGTACTTAATTTATTAAGCTACTGCTTTTCTTAATCTCAGTGGAGATATTTACTGATAAAGAGCTACCTACGCAGCATGTTCATGTCGTTCCTAAATGAGCTTTTATCTCTCTCCACTCAACACAAATCAGATTCTTCTGAGGATTTCCCAGTACTTTATCCTTTCCCCTGTGCAATTACCTTAACAAGCTCCAGCTGTTTTTATCCTCAGAAGGTTTACTCCCTGATATACAGCTGTCTACCCCCTGTGTAAATGCAGGTCCTAAATGAGCTTTTTTCTCTGTTCCCTCACCACAATCCAGATTCCTTTGGGGAGTTACCAGTACAGTATCCATACCAGGAAGTACTTAATTTATTAAGCAACTGCTTTTCTTAATCTCAGTGGAGATATTTACTGATAAACTGCTTCCTACGCAGCATGTTCATGTCGTTCCTAAATGAGCTTTTATCTCTCTCCCTTCACCACAAATCAGCTTCTTCTGAGGAGTTCCCAGTACTTTATCCTTTCCCATGTGTAATTACCTTAACAAGCTCCTGCTGTTTTTATCCTCAGAAGGTTTACTCCCTGATATACAGCTGACTACCCCCTTCGTAAGTGAAGGTCTAAATGAGCTTTTTTTCTGTTCCCTCACCACAATCCAGATTCTTTTGGGGAGTAACCAGTACAGTAACCACACCAGGAAGTACTTAATTTATTAAGCTACTGCTTTTCTTAATCTCAGTGGAGATATTTACTGATAAACAGCTACCTACGCAGCATGTTCTTGTCGTTCCTAAATGAGCTTTTATCTCTCTCCCCTCACCACAAATCAGATTCTTCGGAGGATTTCCCAGTAATTCATCTTTTCCCCTGTGCAATTACCTTAACAAGCTCCAGCTGTTTTTATTTTCAGAAGGTTTACTCCCTAATATACAGCTGCCTACCCCTTTCGTAAGTGCAGGTCTTAAATAAGCTTTTTTCTCTGTTCCCTCACCACAATCCAGATTCTTTTGGGGAGTTACCAGTACCGTAACCATACCAGGAAGTACTTAATTTATTAAGCTACTGCTTTTCTTCATCTCAGTGGAGATATTTACAGATAAACAGCTACCTAGGCAGCATGTTCATGTCGTTCCTAAATGAGCTTTTATCTCTCTCCCCTCAACACAAATCAGATTTTTCTGAGGAGTTCCCAGTACATTATCCTTTCCCCTGTGTAATTACCTTAACATGCTCCAGCTGTTTTTATTCTCAGAAGGTTTACTCCCTGATATACAGATGCCTACCCCCTTCGTAAGTGCAGGTCCTAAATGAGCTTTTTTCTCTGTTCCCTCACCACAATCCAGATTCTTTTGGGGAGTTACCAGTACAGTAACCATACCAGGAAGTACTTAATTTATTAAGCTACTGCTTTTCTTAATCTCAGTGGAGATATTTACTGATACACAGCCACCTACGCAGCATGTTCATGTCGTTCATAAATGAGCTTTTATCTCTCTCCCCTCACCAAAAATCAGATTCTTCTGAGGAGTTCCCAGTACATTATCCTTTCCACTGTGTAATTACCTTAACAACCTCTAGCTGTTTTTATTCTCAGAAGGTTTACTCCCTGATATACAGCTGCCTACCCCCTTCGTAAGTGCAGGTCCTAAATGAGCTTTTTTCTCTGTTCCCTCACCACGATCCAGATTCGTTTGGGGAGTTACCAGTACAGTAACCATACCAGGAAGTACTTAATTTATTAAGCTACTGCTTTTCTTAATCTCAGTGGAGATATTTACTGATAAACAGCTACCTACGCAGCATGTTCATGTCGTTCCTAAATGAGCTTTTATATCTCTCCCCTCACCACGAATCAGATTCTTCTGAGGAGTTCCCAGTACATTATCCTTTCCCCTGTGTAATTACCTTAACAAGCTCCAGCTGTTTTTATTCTCAGAAGGTTTACTCCCTGATATACAGCTGCCTACCCCCTTCGTAAGTGCAGGTCCTAAATGAGCTTTTTTCTCTGTTCCCTCACCACAATCCAGATTCTTTTAGGGAGTTACCAGTACAGTAACCATACCAGGAAGTACTTAATTTATTAATCTACTGCTTTTCTTAATCTCAGTGGAGATATTTACTGATAAACAGCTACGTACGCAGCATGTTCATGTCGTTCCTAAATGAGCTTTTATCTCTCTCCCCTCACCACAAATCAGATTCTTCTGAGGAGTTCCCAGTACATTATCCTTTCCACTGTGTAATTACGTTAACAAGCTCCAGCTGTTTTTATTCTCAGAAGGTTTACTCCCTGATATACAGGTTGTTACCCCCTTCGTAAGTGCAGGTCCTAAATGAGCTTTTTTCTCTGTTCCCTCACCACAATCCAGATTCTTTTGGGGAGTTACCAGTACAGTAACCATACCAGGAAGTACTTAATTTATTAAGCTACTGCTTTTCTTAATCTCAGTGGAGATATTTACTGATAAACAGCTACCTACGCAGCATGTTCATGTCGTTCATAAATGAGCTTTTATCTCTCTCCCCTCACCACAAATCCGATTCTTCTGAGGAGTTCCCAGTATATTATCCTTTCCCCTGTGTAATTAACTTAACAAGCTCCAGCTGTATTTATTCTCAGAAGGTTTACTCCCTGATAAACTGCTGCCTAACCCCTTCGTAAGTGCAGGTCCTAAATGAGCTTTTTTCTCTGCTCCCTCACCACAATCCAGATTCTTTGGAGAGTTACGAGTACAGTAACCATACCAGGAAGTAATTCATTTATTAAGCTACTGCTTTTCTTAATATCAGTGGAGATATTTACTGATAAACAGCTACCTACGCAGCATGTTCATGTCGTTCCTAAATGAGCTTTTATCTCTCTCCCCTCACCACAAATCAGATTCTTCTGAGCAGTTCCCAGTACATTATCCTTTCCCCTGTGTAATTACCTTAACAAGCTGCAGCTGTTTTATTCTCAGAAGGTTTACTCCCTGATAAACTGCTGCCTACCCCCTTCGTAAGTGCAGGTCCTAAATGAGCTTTTTTCTCTGTTCCCTCACCACAATCCAGATTCTTTTGGGGAGTTACCAGTACAGTAACCATACCAGGAAGTACTTAATTTATTAAGCTACTGCTTTTCTTAATCTCAGTGGAGATATTTACTGATAAACAGCTACCTACGCAGCATGTTCATGTCGTTCTTAAATGAGCTTTTATCTCTCTCCCCTCACCACAAATCAGATTCTTCTGAGGAGTTCCCAGTACTTTATCCTTTCCCCTGTGTAATTACCTTAACAAGCGCCAGCTGTTTTTATTCTCAGAAGGTTTACTCCCTGATATACAGCTGCCTACCCCAATCGGAAGTGCAGGTCCTAAATGAGCTTTTTTCTCTGTTCCCTCACCACAATCCAGATTCTTTTGGGGAGTTACCAGTACGGTAACCATACCAGGAAGTACTTAATTTATTAAGCTACTGCTTTTCTTAGTCTCAGTGGAGATATTTACTGATAAACAGCTACTTACGCAGCATGTACATGTCGTTCCTAAATGAGCTTTTATCTCTCTCCCCTCACCACATATCAGATTCTTCTGAGGAGTTCCCAGTACATTATCCTTTCCCTTGTCTAATTACCTTAACAAGCTCCAGCATTTTTTATTCTCAGAAGGTTTACTCCCTGATATACAGCTGCCTACCCCCTTCGTAAGTGCAGGTCCTAAATGAGCTTTTTTTTCTGTTCCCTCACCACAATCCAGATTCTTTTGGGGAGGTACCAGTACAGTAACCATACCAGGAAGTACTTAATTTATTAAGCTACTGCTGTTCTTAAGCTCAGTGGAGATATTTACTGATAAACAGCTACCTACGCAGCATGTTCATTTCGTTCCTAAATGAGCTTTTATCTCTCTCCCCTCACCACAAATCAGATTCTTCTGAGGAGTTCCCAGTACATTATCCTTTCCCCTGTGTAATTACCTTAACAAGCTCCAGCTGTTTTTATTCTCAGAAGGTTTACTCCCTGATATACAGCTGCCTACCCCCTTCGTAAGTGCAGGTCCTAAATGAGCTTTTTTCTCTGTTCCCTCACCACAATCCAGATTCATTTGGGGAGTTACCAGTACAGTATCCATACCAGGAAGTACTTAATTTATTAAGCTACTGCTTTTCTTAATCTCATTGGAGATATTTACTGATAAACAGCTACCTACGCAGCATGTTCATGTCGTTCCTAAATGAGCTTTTATCTCTCTCCCCTCACCACAAATCAGATTCTTCTGAGGAGTTCCCAGTACTTTATCCTTTCCCCTGTGTAATTACCTTAACAAGCTCCAGCTGTTTTTTTTCTCAGAAGGTTTACTCCCTGATATACAGCTGCCTACCCCCTTCGTAAGTGCAGGTCCTAAATGAGCTTTTTTCTCTGTTCCCTCACCACAATCCAGATTCTTTTGGGGAGTTACCAGTACAGTAACCATACCAGGAAGTACTTAATTTATTAAGCTACTGCTTTTCTTAATCTCAGTGGAGATATTTACTGATAAACAGCTACCTACGCAGCATGTTCATGTCGTTCATAAATGAGCTTTTATCTCTCTCCCCTCACCACAAATCCGATTCTTCTGAGGAGTTCCCAGTATATTATCCTTTCCCCTGTGTAATTAACTTAACAAGCTCCTGCTGTTTTTATTCTCAGAAGGTTTACTCCCTGATAAACTGCTGCCTACCCCCTTCGTAAGTGCAGGTCCTAAATGAGCTTTTTTCTCTGCTCCCTCACCACAATCCAGATTCTTTGGAGAGTTACGAGTACAGTAACCATACCAGGAAGTACTTAATTTATTAAGCTACTGCTTTTCTTAATCTCAGTGGAGATATTTAATGATAAACAGCCACCTACGCAGCATGTTCATGTCGTTCCTAAATGAGCTTTTATCTCTCTCCCCTCACCACAAATCAGATTCTTCTGAGCAGTTCCCAGTACATTATCCTTTCCCCTGTGTAATTACCTTAACAAGCTGCAGCTGTTTTATTCTCAGAAGGTTTACTCCCTGATATACAGCTGCCTACCCCCTTCGTAAGTGCAGGTCCTAAATGAGCTTTTTTCTCTGTTCCCTCACCAAAATCCAGATTCTTTTGGGGAGTTACCAGTACAGTAACAATACCAGGAAGTACTTAATTTATTAAGCTACTGCTTTTCTTAATCTCAGTGGAGATATTTACTGATAAACAGCTACCTACGCAGAATGTTCATGTCGTTCCTAAATGAGCTTTTATCTCTCTCCCCTCACCACAAATCAGATTCTTCTGAGGAGTTCCCAGTACATTATCCTTTCCCCTGTGTAATTACCTTAACAGCTCCAGCTGTTTTTATTCTCAGAAGGTTTACTCCCTGATATACTGCTGCCTACCCCCTTCGTAACTGCAGGTCCTAAATGAGCTTTTTTCTCTGTTCCCTCACCACAATCCAGATTCTTTTGGGGAGTTACCAGTACAGTACCCATACCAGGAAGTACTGAATTTATTAAGCTACTGCTTTTCTTAATCTCAGTGGAGATATTTACTGATAAACAGCTACCTACGCAGCATGTTCATGTCGTTACTAAATGAGCTTTTATCTCTCACCCTCACCACAATTCAGATTCTTCTGAGGAGTTCCCAGTACATTATCCTTTCCCCTGTGTAATTACCTTAACAAGCTCCAGCTGTTTTTATTCTCAGAAGGTTTACTCCCTGATATACAGCTGCCTACCCCCTTCGTAAGTGCAGGTCCTAAATGAGCTTTTTTCTCTGTTCCCTCACCACAATCCAGATTCTTTTGGGGAGTTACCAGTACAGTAACCATACCAGGAAGTACTTAATTTATTAAGCTACTGCTTTTCTTAATCTCAGTGGAGATTTTTACTGATAAACAGCTACGTATGCAGCATGTTCATGTCGTTCTTAAATGAGCTTTTATCTCTCTCCCCTCACCACAAATCAGATTCTTCTGAGGAGTTCCCAGTACTTCATCTTTTCCCCTGTGTAATTACCTTAACAAGCACCAGCTGTTTTTATTCTCAGAAGGTTTACTCCCTGATATACTGCTGCCTACCCCCTTCGTAAGTGTAGGTCCTAAATGAGCTTTTTTCTCTGTTCCCTCGCCACAATCCAGATTCTTTTGGGGAGTGACCAGTACAGTAACCATACCAGGAAGTACTTAATTTTTTAAGCTACTGCTTTTCTTAATCTCAGTGGAGGTATTTACTGATAAACAGCTACCTACGCAGCATGTTCATGTCGTTCCTAAATGAGCTTTTATCTCTCTCCCCTCACCACAAATCAGATTCTTCTGAGGAGTTCCCAGTACATTATCCTTTCCCCTGTGTAATTACCTTGACAAGCTCCAGCTATTTTTATTCTCAGAAGGTTTACTCCATGATATACAGCTGCCTACCCCCTTCGTAAGTGTGGGTCCTAAATGAGCTTTTTTCTCTGTTCCCTCGCCACAATCCAGATTCTTTTGGGGAGTGACCAGTACCGTAACCATACCAGGAAGTGCTTAATTTATTAAGCTACTGCTTTTCTTAATCTCAGTGGAGATATTTACTGATAACAGCTACCTACGCAGCATGTTCATGTCGTTCCTAAATGAGCTTTTATCTCTCACCCCTCACCACAAATCAGATTCTTCTGAGGAGTTCCCAGTACATTATCCTTTCCCCTGTGTAATTCCCTTAACAAGCTCTAGCTGTGTTTATTCTCAGAAGGTTTACTCCCTGATATACACCTGCCTGCCCCCTTCGTAAGTGAAGGTCCTAAATGAGCTTTTTTCTCTGTTCCCTCACCACATTCCAGATTCTTTTGGGCAGTTACCAGTACAATAACCATACCAGGAAGTACTTAATTTATTAAGCTACTGCTTTTCTTAATCTCAGTAGAGATATTTACTGATAAACAGCTACCTACGCAGCATGTTCATGTCGTTCCTAAATGAGCTTTTATCTCTCTCCCCTCACCACAAATCAGATTCTTCTGAGGAGTGCCCAGTACATTATCCTTTCCCCTGTGTAATTACCTTAACAAGCTCCAGCTGTTTTTATTCTCAGAAGGTTTACTCCCTGATATACAGCTGCCTACCCCCTTCGTAAGTGCAGGTCCTAAATGAGCTATTTTCTCTGTTCCCTCACCACAATCCAGATTCTTTTGGGGAGTTCCCAGTAGAGTAAGCATACCAGGAAGTAATTAATTTATTAAGCTACTGCTTTTCTTAATCTCAGTGGAGATATTTACTGATAAACAGCTACCTACGCAGCATGTTCATGTCGTTCCTCAATGAGCTTTTATCTCTCTCCCCTCACCACAAATCAGATTCTTCTGAGGAGTTCCCAGTACATTATCCTTTCCCCTGTGTAATTACCTTAACAAGCTCCAGCTGTTTTTATTCTCAGAAGGTTTACTCCCTGATATACAGCTGCCTACCCCCTTCGTAAGTGCAGGTCCTAAATGAGCTATTTTCTCTGTTCCCTCACCACAATCCAGATTCTTTTGGGGAGTTACCAGTAGAGTAACCATACCAGGAAGTACTTAATTTATTAAGCTACTGCTTTTCTTAATCTCAGTGGAGATATTTACTGATAAACAGCTACCTACGCAGCATGTTCATGTCGTTCCTAAATGAGCTTTTATCTCTCTCCCCTCACCACAAATCAGATTCTTCTGAGGAGTTCAAAGTGCATTATCCTTTCCCCTGTGTAATTACCTTAACAAGCTCCAGCTGTTTTTATTCTCAGAAGGCTTACTCCCTGATATACAGCTGCCTACCCCCTTCGTAAGTGCAGGTCCTAAATGAGCTTTTTTCTCTGTTCCCTCACCACAATCCAGATTCTTTTGGGGAGTTACCAGTACAGTAACCATACCAGGAAGTACTTAATTTATTAAGCTACTGCTTTTCTTAATCTCAGTGGAGATATTTACTGATAAACAGCTACCTACGCAGCATGTTCATGTCGTTCCTAAATGAGCTTTTATCTCTCTCCCCTCACCAAAAGTCAGATTCTTCTGAGGAGTTCCCATTACATTATCCTTTCCCCTGTGTAATTACCTTAACAAGCTCCAGCTGTTTTTATTCTCAGAGGGTTTACTCCCTGATATACAGCTGCCTACCCCCTTCGTAAGTGCAGGTCCTAAATGAGCTTTTTTCTCTGTTCCCTCACCACAATCCAGATTCTTTTGGGGAGTTACCATTATAGTAACCATACCAGGAAGTACTTAATTTATTAAGCTACTGCTTTTCTTAATCTCAGTGGAGATATTTACTGATAAACAGCTACCTACCCAGCATGTTCATGTCGTTCTTAAATGAGCTTTTATCTCTCTCCCCTCACCACAAATCAGATTCTTCTGAGGATTTCCCAGTACATTATCCTTTCCCCTGTGTAATTACCTTAACAAGCTCCAGCTGTTTTTTTTCTCAGAAGGTTTACTCCCTGATATACAGCTGCCTACCGCCTTCGTAAGTGCAGGTCCTAAATGAGCTTTTTTCTCTGTTCCCTCACCACAATCCAGATTCTTTTGGGGAGTTACCAGTACAGTAACCATACCAGGAAGTACTTAATTTATTAAGCTACTGCTTTTCTTAATCTCAGTGGAGATATTTACTGATAAACAGCTACCTACGCAGCATGTTCATGTCCTTTCAAAATGAGCTTTTATCTCTCTCCCCTCACCACAAACCAGATTCTTCTGAGGAGTTCCCAGTACATTATCCTTTCCCCTGTGTAATTACCTTAACAAGCTCCAGCTGTTTTTATTCTCAGAAGGTTTACTCGCTGATATACAGCTGCCTACCCCCTTCGTAAGTGCAGGTCCTAAATGAGTTTTTTTCTCTGTCCCTCACCACAATCCAGATTCTTTTGGGGAGTTACCAGTACAGTAACCATACCAGGAAGTACTTAATTTATTAAGCTACTGCTTTTCTTAATCTCAGTGGAGATTTTTACTGATAAACAGCTACGTATGCAGCATGTTCATGTCGTTCTTAAATGAGCTTTTATCTCTCTCCCCTCACCACAAATCAGATTCTTCTGAGGAGTTCCCAGTACTTCATCTTTTCCCCTGTGTAATTACCTTAAGAAGCACCAGCTGTTTTTATTCTCAGAAGGTTTACTCCCTGATATACTGCTGCCTACCCCCTTCGTAAGTGTAGGTCCTAAATGAGCTTTTTTCTCTGTTTCCTCGCCACAATCCAGATTCTTTTGGGGAGTGACCAGTACAGTAACCATACCAGGAAGTACTTAATTTTTTAAGCTACTGCTTTTCTTAATCTCAGTGGAGGTATTTACTGATAAACAGCTACCTACGCAGCATGTTCATGTCGTTCCTAAATGAGCTTTTATCTCTCTCCCCTCACCACAAATCAGATTCTTCTGAGGAGTTCCCAGTACATTATCCTTTCCCCTGTGTAATTACCTTGACAAGCTCCAGCTATTTTTATTCTCAGAAGGTTTACTCCATGATATACAGCTGCCTACCCCCTTCGTAAGTGTGGGTCCTAAATGAGCTTTTTTCTCTGTTCCCTCGCCACAATCCAGATTCTTTTGGGGAGTGGCCAGTACCGTAACCATACCAGGAAGTGCTTAATTTATTAAGCTACTGCTTTTCTTAATCTCAGTGGAGATATTTACTGATAACAGCTACCTACGCAGCATGTTCATGTCGTTCCTAAATGAGCTTTTATCTCTCACCCCTCACCACAAATCAGATTCTTCTGAGGAGTTCCCAGTACATTATCCTTTCCCCTGTGTAATTACCTTAACAAGCTCTAGCTGTGTTTATTCTCAGAAGGTTTACTCCCTGATATACACCTGCCTGCCCCCTTCGTAAGTGAAGGTCCTAAATGAGCTTTTTTCTCTGTTCCCTCACCACATTCCAGATTCTTTTGGGGAGTTACCAGTACAATAACCATACCAGGAAGTACTTAATTTATTAAGCTACTGCTTTTCTTAATCTCAGTAGAGATATTTACTGATAAACAGCTACCTACGCAGCATGTTCATGTCGTTCCTAAATGAGCTTTTATCTCTCTCCCCTCACCACAAATCAGATTCTTCTGAGGAGTGCCCAGTACATTATCCTTTCCCCTGTGTAATTACCTTAACAAGCTCCAGCTGTTTTTATTCTCAGAAGGTTTACTCCCTGATATACAGCTGCCTACCCCCTTCGTAAGTGCAGGTCCTAAATGAGCTATTTTCTCTGTTCCCTCACCACAATCCAGATTCTTTTGGGGAGTTCCCAGTAGAGTAAGCATACCAGGAAGTAATTAATTTATTAAGCTACTGCTTTTCTTCATCTCAGTGGAGATATTTACTGATAAACAGCTACCTACGCAGCATGTTCATGTCGTTCCTAAATGAGCTTTTATCTCTCTCCCCTCACCACAAATCAGATTCTTCTGAGGAGTTCCCAGTACATTATCCTTTCCCCTGTGTAATTACCTTAACAAGCTCCAGCTGTTTTTATTCTCAGAAGGTTTACTCCCTGATATACAGCTGCCTACCCCCTTCGTAAGTGCAGGTCCTAAATGAGCTATTTTCTCTGTTCCCTCACCACAATCCAGATTCTTTTGGGGAGTTACCAGTAGAGTAACCATACCAGGAAGTACTTAATTTATTAAGCTACTGCTTTTCTTAATCTCAGTGGAGATATTTACTGATAAACAGCTACCTACGCAGCATGTTCATGTCGTTCCTAAATGAGCTTTTATCTCTCTCCCCTCACCACAAATCAGATTCTTCTGAGGAGTTCAAAGTGCATTATCCTTTCCCCTGTGTAATTACCTTAACAAGCTCCAGCTGTTTTTATTCTCAGAAGGCTTACTCCCTGATATACAGCTGCCTACCCCCTTCGTAAGTGCAGGTCCTAAATGAGCTTTTTTCTCTGTTCCCTCACCACAATCCAGATTCTTTTGGGGAGTTACCAGTACAGTAACCATACCAGGAAGTACTTAATTTATTAAGCTACTGCTTTTCTTAATCTCAGTGGAGATATTTACTGATAAACAGCTACCTACGCAGCATGTTCATGTCGTTCCTAAATGAGCTTTTATCTCTCTCCCCTCACCACAAGTCAGATTCTTCTGAGGAGTTCCCATTACATTATCCTTTCCCCTGTGTAATTACCTTAACAAGCTCCAGCTGTTTTTATTCTCAGAGGGTTTACTCCCTGATATACAGCTGCCTACCCCCTTCGTAAGTGCAGGTCCTAAATGAGCTTTTTTCTCTGTTCCCTCACCACAATCCAGATTCTTTTGGGGAGTTACCATTATAGTAACCATACCAGGAAGTACTTAATTTATTAAGCTACTGCTTTTCTTAATCTCAGTGGAGATATTTACTGATAAACAGCTACCTACCCAGCATGTTCATGTCGTTCTTAAATGAGCTTTTATCTCTCTCCCCTCACCACAAATCAGATTCTTCTGAGGATTTCCCAGTACATTATCCTTTCCCCTGTGTAATTACCTTAACAAGCTCCAGCTGTTTTTTTTCTCAGAAGGTTTACTCCCTGATATACAGCTGCCTACCGCCTTCGTAAGTGCAGGTCCTAAATGAGCTTTTTTCTCTGTTCCCTCACCACAATCCAGATTCTTTTGGGGAGTTACCAGTACAGTAACCATACCAGGAAGTACTTAATTTATTAAGCTACTGCTTTTCTTAATCTCAGTGGAGATATTTACTGATAAACAGCTACCTACGCAGCATGTTCATGTCGTTCCTAAATGAGCTTTTATCTCTCTCCCCTCACCACAAATCAGATTCTTCTGAGGAGTGCCCAGTACATTATCCTTTCCCCTGTGTAATTACCTTAACAAGCTCCAGCTGTTTTTATTCTCAGAAGGTTTACTCCCTGATATACAGCTGCCTACCCCCTTCGTAAGTGCAGGTCCTAAATGAGCTATTTTCTCTGTTCCCTCACCACAATCCAGATTCTTTTGGGGAGTTCCCAGTAGAGTAAGCATACCAGGAAGTAATTAATTTATTAAGCTACTGCTTTTCTTCATCTCAGTGGAGATATTTACTGATAAACAGCTACCTACGCAGCATGTTCATGTCGTTCCTAAATGAGCTTTTATCTCTCTCCCCTCACCACAAATCAGATTCTTCTGAGGAGTTCCCAGTACATTATCCTTTCCCCTGTGTAATTACCTTAACAAGCTCCAGCTGTTTTTATTCTCAGAAGGTTTACTCCCTGATATACAGCTGCCTACCCCCTTCGTAAGTGCAGGTCCTAAATGAGCTATTTTCTCTGTTCCCTCACCACAATCCAGATTCTTTTGGGGAGTTACCAGTAGAGTAACCATACCAGGAAGTACTTAATTTATTAAGCTACTGCTTTTCTTAATCTCAGTGGAGATATTTACTGATAAACAGCTACCTACGCAGCATGTTCATGTCGTTCCTAAATGAGCTTTTATCTCTCTCCCCTCACCACAAATCAGATTCTTCTGAGGAGTTCAAAGTGCATTATCCTTTCCCCTGTGTAATTACCTTAACAAGCTCCAGCTGTTTTTATTCTCAGAAGGCTTACTCCCTGATATACAGCTGCCTACCCCCTTCGTAAGTGCAGGTCCTAAATGAGCTTTTTTCTCTGTTCCCTCACCACAATCCAGATTCTTTTGGGGAGTTACCAGTACAGTAACCATACCAGGAAGTACTTAATTTATTAAGCTACTGCTTTTCTTAATCTCAGTGGAGATATTTACTGATAAACAGCTACCTACGCAGCATGTTCATGTCGTTCCTAAATGAGCTTTTATCTCTCTCCCCTCACCACAAGTCAGATTCTTCTGAGGAGTTCCCATTACATTATCCTTTCCCCTGTGTAATTACCTTAAAAAGCTCCAGCTGTTTTTATTCTCAGAGGGTTTACTCCCTGATATACAGCTGCCTACCCCCTTCGTAAGTGCAGGTCCTAAATGAGCTTTTTTCTCTGTTCCCTCACCACAATCCAGATTCTTTTGGGGAGTTACCATTATAGTAACCATACCAGGAAGTACTTAATTTATTAAGCTACTGCTTTTCTTAATCTCAGTGGAGATATTTACTGATAAACAGCTACCTACCCAGCATGTTCATGTCGTTCTTAAATGAGCTTTTATCTCTCTCCCCTCACCACAAATCAGATTCTTCTGAGGATTTCCCAGTACATTATCCTTTCCCCTGTGTAATTACCTTAACAAGCTCCAGCTGTTTTTTTTCTCAGAAGGTTTACTCCCTGATATACAGCTGCCTACCGCCTTCGTAAGTGCAGGTCCTAAATGAGCTTTTTTCTCTGTTCCCTCACCACAATCCAGATTCTTTTGGGAGTTACCAGTACAGTAACCATACCAGGAAGTACTTAATTTATTAAGCTACTGCTTTTCTTAATCTCAGTGGAGATATTTACTGATAAACAGCTACCTACGCAGCATGTTCATGTCGTTTCAAAATGAGCTTTTATCTCTCTCCCCTCACCACAAATCAGATTCTTCTGAGGAGTTCCCAGTACATTATCCTTTCCCCTGTGTAATTACCTTAACAAGCTCCAGCTGTTTTTATTCTCAGAAGGTTTACTCCCTGATATACAGCTGCCTACCCCCTTCGTAAGTGCAGGTCCTAAATGAGCTTTTTTCTCTGTTCCCTCACCACAATCCAGATTCTTTTGGGGAGGTACCAGTACAGTAACCATACCAGGAAGTACTTAATTTATTAAGCTACTGCTTTTCTTAATCTCAGTGGAGATATTTACTGATAAACAGCTACCTAAGCAGCATGTACATGTAGTTCCTAAATGAGCTTTATCTCTCTCCCCTCACCACAAATCAGATTCTTCTGAGGAGTTCCCAGTACATTATCCTTTCCCCTGTGTAATTACCTTAACAAGCTGCAGCTGTTTTTATTCTCAAAAGCTTTACTCCCTGATATACAGCTGCCTACCCCCTTCGAAAGTGCAGGTCCTAAATGATATTTTTTCTCTGTTCCCTCACCACAATCCAGATTCTTTTGGGGAGTTACCCGTACAGTAACCATACCAGGAAGTACTTAATTTATTAAGATACTGCTTTTCTTAATCTCAGTGGAGATATTTACTGATAAACAGCTACCTACGCAGCATGTTTATGTCGTTCCTAAATGAGCTTTTATCTCTCTCCCCGCACCACAAATCAGATTCTACTGAGAAGTTCCGAGTACATTATCCTTTCCCCTGTGTAATTACCTTAACAAGCTCCAGCTGTTTTTATTCTCAGAACGTTTACTCCCTGATATACAGCTGCCTACCCCCTTCGTAAGTGCGGGTCCTAAATGAGCTTTTTTCTCTGTTCCCTCACCACAGTCCAGATTCTTTTGGGGAGTTACCAGTACAGTAACCATACCAGGAAGTACTTAATTTATTAAGCTACTGCTTTTCTTAATCTCAGTGGAGATATTTACTGATAAACAGCTACCTACGGAGCATGTTCATGTCGTTCCTAAATGAGCTTTTATCTCTCTCCCCTCACCACAAATCAGATTCTTCTGAGGAGTTCCCAGTACATTATCCTTTCCCCTGTGTAATTACCTTAACAAGCTCCAGCTGTTTTTATTCTCAGAAGGTTTACTCCCTGATATACTGCTGCCTACCCCCTTCATAAATGCAGGTGAGAAATGACCTTTTTTCTCTGTTCCCTCACCACAATCCAGATTCTTTTGAGGAGTTACCAGTACAGTAACCATACCAGGAAGTACTTAATTTATTAAGCTACTGCTTTTCTTAATCTCAGTGGAGGTATTTACTGATAAACAGCTACCTACGGAGCATGTTCATGTCGTTCCTAAATGAGCTTTTATCTCTCTCCCCTCACCACAAATCAGATTCTTCTGAGGAGTTCCCAGTACTTTATAATTTCCCCTGTGTAATTACCTTAACAAGCTCCAGCTGATTTTATTCTCAGAAGGTTTATTCCCTGACATACAGCTGCCTACCCCATTCGTAAGTGCAGGTCCTAAATGAGCGTTTTTCTCTGTTCCCTCACCACAATCCAGATTCTTTTGGGGAGTTACCAGTACAGTAACCATACCAGGAAGTACTTAAATTATTGAGCTACTGCTTTTCGTAATCTCAGGGGAGATATTTACTGATAAACAGCTACCTACGCAGCATGTTCATGTCGTTCCTAAATGAGCTTTTATCTCTCTCCCCTCACCACAAATCAGATTCTTCTGAGGAGTTCCCAATATTTTATCCTTTCCCCTGTGTAATTACCTTAACAAGCTCCAGCTGTTTTTATTCCCAGAAGGTTTACTCCCTGATATACAGCTGCCTACCCCCTTCGTAAGTGCAGGTTCTAAATGAGCTTTTTTCTCTGTTCCCTCACCACAATCCAGATTCTTTTGGGGAGTTACCAGTACAGTAATTATACCAGGAAGTACTTCATTTATTAAGCTACTGGTTTTCTTAATCTCAGTGGAGATATTTACTGATAAACAGCTACCTATGCAGCATGTTCATGTCGTTCCTAAATGAGCTTTTATCTCTCTCCCCTCACCACAAATCAGATTGTTCTGAGGAGTTCCCAGTACATTATCCTTTACCCTGTGTAATTACCTTAACAAGCTCCAGCTGTTTTTTTTCTCAGAAGGTTTACTCCCAGATATACAGCTGCCTAACCCCTTCGTAAATGCAGGTCCTAAATGAGCTTTATTCTCTGTTCCTTCACCACAATCCAGATTCTTTTGGGGAGTTACCAGTACAGTAACCATACCAGGAAGTACTTAATTCATTAAGCTACTGCTTTTCTTAATCTCAGTGGAGATATTTCCTGATAAACAGCTACGTGTGCAGCATGTTCATGTCGTTCTGAAATGAGCTTTTATCTCTCTCCCCTCACCACAAATCAGATTCTTCTGAGGAGTTCCAAGTACATTATCCTTTCCCCTGTGTAATTACCTTAACAAGCTCCAGCTGTTTTTATTCTCAGAAGGTTTACTCCCAGATATACTGCGGCCTACCCCCTTCGTAAGTGCAGGTCTTTAATGAGCTTTTTTCTCTGTTCCCTCACCACAATCCAGATTCTTTTGGGGAGTTACCAGTACAGTACCCATACCAAGAAGTACTTAATTTATTAAGCTACTGCTTTTCTTAATCTCAGTGGAGATATTTACTGATAAACAGCTACCTACGCAGCATGTTCATGTCGTTCCTAAATGAGCTTTTATCTCTCTCCCCTCACCACAAATCAGATTCTTCTGAGGAGTTCCCAGTGCATTATCCTTTCCCCTGTGTAATTACCTTAACAAGCTCCAGCTGTTTTTATTCTCAGAAGGTTTAATCCCTGATATACAGCTGCCTACCCCCTTCGTAATTGCAGGTCCTAAATGAGCTTTTTTCTCTGTTCCTTCAACACAATCCAGATTCTTTTGGGGAGTTACCAGTACAGTACCCATACCAAGAAGTACTTAATTTATTAAGCTACTGCTTTTCTTAATATCAGTGGAGATAATTACTGAAAAACAGCTACCTACGCAGCATGTTCATGTCGTTCCTAAATGAGCTTTTATCTCTCTACCCTCACCACAAATCAGATTCTTCTGAGGAGTTCCCAGTACATTATCCTTTCCCCTGTGTAATTACCTTAACAAGCTCCAGCTGTTTTTATTCTCAGAAGGTTTACTCCCTGATATACAGCTGCCTACCCCTTTCGTAAGTGCAGGTCCTAAATGAGCTTTTTTCTCTGTTCCCTCACGACAATCCAGATTCTTTTGGGGAGTTACCAGTACAGTAACCATACCAGGAAGTACTTAATTTATTAAGCTACTGCTTTTCTTAATCTCAGTGGAGATATTTACTGATAAACAGCTACCTACGCAGCATGTTCATGTCGTTCCTAAATGAGCTTTTATCTCTCTCCCCTCACCACAAATCAGATTCTTCTGAGGAGTTCCCAGTACATTATCCTTTCCCCTGTGTAATTGCCTTAACAAGCTCCAGCTGTTTTTATTCTCAGAAGGTTTACTCCCTGATATACAGCTGCCTACACCCTTCGTAAGTGCAGGTCCTAAATGAGCTTTTTTCTCTGTTCCCTCACGACAATCCAGATTCTTTTGGGGAGTTACCAGTACAGTAACCATACCAGGAAATACTTAATTTATTAAGCTACTGCTTTTCTTAATCTCAGTGGAGATATTTACTGATAAACAGCTACCTACGCAGCATGTTCATGTCGTTCCTAAATGAGCTTTTATCTCTCTCCCCTCACCACAAATCAGATTCTTCTGAGGAGTTCCCAGTACATTATCCTTTCCCCTGTGTAATTACCTTAAAAAGCTCCAGCTGTTTTTATTCTCAGAAGGTTTACTCCCTGATATACAGCTGCCTACCCCCTTCGTAAGTGCAGGTCCTAAATGAGCTTTTTTCTCTGTTCCCTCACCACAATCCAGATTCTTTTGGGGAGTTACCAGTAGAGTATCCATACCAGGAAGTACTGAGTTTATTAAGCTACTGCTTTTCTTAATCTCAGTGGAGATATTTACTGATAAACAGCTACCTACGCAGCATGTTCATGTCGTTCCTAAATGAGCTTTTATCTCTCTCCCCTCACCACAAATCAGATTCTTCTGAGGAGTTCCCAGTACATTATCATTTACCCTATGTAATTACCTTAACAAGCTCCAGCTCTTTTTATTCTCAGAAGGTTTACTCCCTGATATACAGCTGCCTACCCCCTTCGTAAGTGCAGGTCCTAAATGAGCTTTTTTCTCTGTTGCCTCACGACAATCCAGATTCTTTTGGGGAGTTACCAGTACAGTAACCATACCAGGAAGTACTTAATTTATTAAGCTACTGCTTTTCTTAATCTCAGTGGAGATATTTACTGAAAAACAGCTACCTACGCAGCATGTTCATGTCGTTCATAAATGAGCTTTTATCTCTCTACCCTCACCACAAATCAGATTCTTCTGAGGAGTTCCCAATGCATTATCCTTTCCCCTGTGTAATTACCTTAACAAGCTCCAGCTGTTTTTATTCTCAGAAGGTTTACTCGCTGATATACAGCTGCCTACCCCCTTCGTAAGTGCAGGTCCTAAATGAGTTTTTTTCTCTGTCCCTCACCACAATCCAGATTCTTTTGGGGAGTTACCAGTACAGTAACCATACCAGGAAGTACTTAATTTATTACGCTACTGCTTTTCTTAATCTCAGTGGAGATATTTACTGATAAACAGCTACCTACGTAGCACGTTCATGTCGTTCCTAAATGAGCTTTTATCTCTCTCCACTCACCACAAATCAGATTCTTCTGAGGAGTTCCCAGTACATTATCCTTTCCCCTGTGTAATTACCTTAACAAGCTCCAGCTGTTTTTATTCTCAGAATGTTTACTCCCTGATATACAGCTGCCTACCCCCTTCGTAAGTGCAGGTCCTAATGAGCTTTTTTCTCTCTTCCCTCACCACAATCCAGATTCTATTGGGAAGTTTCCAGTACAGTAACTATACCAGGAAGTACTTAATTTATTAAGCTACTGCTTTTCTTATTCTCAGTGGAGATATTTACTGATAAACAGCTACCTACGCAGCATGTTCATGTCGTTCCTAAATGAGCTTTTATCTCTCTCCCCTCACCAGAAATCAGATTGTTCTGAGGAGTTCCCAGTACATTATCCTTTCCCCTGTGTAATTACCTTAACAAGCTCCAGCTGTTTTTTTTCTCAGAAGGTTTACTCCCTGATATACAGCTGCCTAACCCCTTCGTAAGTGCAGGTCCTAAATGAGCTTTTTTCTCTGTTCCTTCACCACAATCCAGATTCTTTTGGGGAGTTACCAGTACAGTAACCATACCAGGAAGTACTTAATTCATTAAGCTACTGCTTTTCTTAATCTCAGTGGAGATATTTCCTGATAAACAGCTACGTGTGCAGCATGTTCATGTCGTTCTTAAATGAGCTTTTATCTCTCTCCCCTCACCACAAATCAGATTCTTCTGAGGAGTTCCAAGTACATTATCCTTTCCCCTGTGTAATTACCTTAACAAGCTCCAGCTGTTTTTATTCTCAGAAGGTTTATTCCCAGATATACTGCGGCCTACCCCCTTCGTAAGTGCAGGTCTTTAAAGACCTTTTTTCTCTGTTCCCTCACCACAATCCAGATTCTTTTGGGGAGTTACCAGTACAGTACCCATACCAAGAAGTACTTAATTTATTAAGCTACTGCTTTTCTTAATCTCAGTGGAGATATTTACTGATAAATAGCTACCTACGCAGCATGTTCATGTCGTTCCTAAATGAGCTTTTATCTCTCTCCCCTCACCACAAATCAGATTCTTCTGAGTAGTTCCCAGTGCATTATCCTTTCCCCTGTGTAATTACCTTAACAAGCTCCAGCTGTTTTTATTCTCAGAAGGTTTAATCATGATATACAGCTGCCTACCCCCTTCGTAATTGCAGGTCCTAAATGAGCTTTTTTCTCTGTTCCCTCAACACAATCCAGATTCTTTAGGGGAGTTACCAGTACAGTACCCATACCAAGAAGTACTTAATTTATTAAGCTACTGCTTTTCTTAATCTCAGTGGAGATAATTACTGAAAAACAGCTACCTACGCAGCATGTTCCTGTCGTTCCTAAATGAGCTTTTATCTCTCTACCCTCACCACAAATCAGATTCTTCTGAGGAGTTCCCAGTACATTATCCTTTCCCCTGTGTAATTACCTTAACAAGCTCCAGCTGTTTTTATTCTCAGAAGGTTTACTCCCTCATATACAGCTGCCTACCCCTTTCGTAAGTGCAGGTCCTAAATGAGCTTTTTTCTCTGTTCCCTCACCACAATCCAGATTCTTTTGGGGAGTTACCAGTACAGTAACCATACCAGGAAGTACTTAATTTATTAAGCTACTGCTTTTCTTAATCTCAGTGGAGATATTTACTGATAAACAGCTACCTACGCAGCATGTTCATGTCGTTCCTAAATGAGCTTTTATCTCTCTCCCCTCACCACAAATCAGATTCTTCTGAGGAGTTCCCAGTACATTATCCTTTCCCCTGTGTAATTACCTTAACAAGCTGCAGCTGTTTTTATTCTCAGAAGCTTTACTCCCTGATATACAGCTGCCTACCCCCTTCGTAAGTGCAGGTCCTAAATGAGCTTTTTTCTCTGTTCCCTCACCACAATCCAGATTCTTTTGGGGAGTTACCAGTACAGTAACCATACCAGGAAGTACTTAATTTATTAAGCTACTGCTTTTCTAAAGCTCAGTGGAGATATTTACTGATAAACAGCTACCTACGCAGCATGTTCATGTCGATCCTAAATGAGCTTTTATCTCTCTCAGCTCACCACAAATCAGATTCTTCTGAGGAGTTCCCAGTACTTTATCCTTTCTCCTGTGTAATTACCTTAACAAGCTCCAGCTGTTTTTATTCTCAGAAAGTTTACTCCCTGATATACATCTGCCTACCCCCTTCGTAAGTGCAGGTCCTAAATGAGCTTTTTTCTCTGTTCCCTCACCACAATCCAGATTCTTTTGGGGAGTTACCAGTACAGTAACCATACCAGGAAGTACTTAATTTATTAAGCTACTGCTTTTCTTAATCTCAGTGGAGAGATTTACTGATAAACAGCTACCTACGCAGCATGTCCATGTCGTTCCTAAATGAGCTTTTATCTCTCTCCCCTCACCACAAATCAGATTCTTCTGAGGAGTTCCCAGTACAATATCCTTTCCCCTGTGTAATTACCTTAACAAGCTCCAGCTGTTTTTATTCTCAGAAGGTTTACTCCCTGATATACAGCTGCCTACCCACTTCGTAAGTGCAGTTCCTAAATGAGCTTTTTTCTCTGTTCCCTCACCACAATCCAGATTCTTTTGGGGAGTTACCAGTACAGTAACCATACCAGGAAGTACTTAATTTATTAAGCTACTGCTTTTCTTAATCTCAGTGGAGATATTTACTGATAAACAGCTACCTACGCAGCATGTTCATGTCGTTCCTAAATGAGCTTTTATCTCTCTCCCCTCACCACAAATCAGATTCTTCTGAGGAGTTCCCAGTACATTATCCTTTCCCCTGTGTAATTACCTTAACAAGCTCCAGCTGTTTTTATTCTCAGAAGGTTTACTCCCTGATATACAGCTGCCTACCCCCTTCGTACGTGCAGGTCCTAAATGAGCTTTTTTCTCTGTTCCCTCACCACAATCCAGATTCTTTTGGGGAGTTAGAGTACAGTAACCATACCAGGAAGTACTTAATTTATTAAGCTACTGCTTTTCTTAATCTCAGTGGAGATATTTACTGATAAACAGCTACCTACGCAGCATGTTCATGTCGTTCCGAAATGAGCTTTTATCTCTCTCCCCTCACCACAAATCAGATTCTTCTGAGGAGTTCCCAGTACAGTATCCTTTCCCCTGTGTAATTACCTTAACAAGCTCCAGCTGTTTTTATTCTCAGAAGGTTTACTCCCTGATATACTGCTGCCTACCACCTTCGTAAGTGCAGGTCCTAAATGAGCTTTTTTCTCTGCTCCCTCACCACAATCCAGATTATTTGGAGAGTTACGAGTACAGTAACCATACCAGGAAGTAATTCATTTATTAAGCTACTGCTTTTCTTAATCTCAGTGGAGATATTTACTGATAAACAGCTATGTACGAAGTATGTTCATGTCGTTCCTAAATGAGCTTTTATCTCTCTCCCCTCACCACAAATCAGATTCTTCTGAGGAGTTCCCAGTACATTATCCTTTCCCCTGTGTAATTACCTTAACAAGCTCCAGCTGTTTTTATTCTCAGAAGGTTTACTCCCTGATATACAGCTGCCTACCCCCTTCATAAGTGCAGGTCTTAAATGAGCTTTTTTCTCTGTTCCCTCACCACAATCCAGATTCTTTTGGCGAGTTAACAGTACAGTAACCATACCAGGAAGTACTTAATTTATTAAGCTAATGCTTTTCTTAATCTCAGTGGAGATATTTACTGATAAACAGCTGCCTACACAGCATGTTCATGTCGTTCCTAAATGAGCTTTTATCTCTCTCCCCTCACCACAAATCAGATTCTTCTGAGGAGTTCCCAGTACATTATCCTTTCCCCTGTGTAATTACCTTAACAAGCTCCAGCTGTTTTTATTCTCAGAAGGTTTACTCCCTGATATACAGCTGCCTACCCCCTTCGTAAGTGCAGGTCCTAAATGAGCTTTTTTCTCTGTTCCCTCACCACAATCCAGATTGTTTTGTGGAGTTACCAGTACAGTAACCATACCAGGAAGTACTGAGTTTATTAAGCTACTGCTTTTCTTAATCTCAGTGGAGATATTTACTGATAAACAGCCACCTACGCAGCATGTTCACGTCGTTCCTAAATGAGCTTTTATCTCTCTCCCCTCACCACAAATCAGATTCTTCTGAGGAGTTCCCGAGTACATTATCCTTTCCACTGTGTAATTACCTTAACAAGCTCCAGCTGCTTTTATTCTCAGAAGGTTTACTCCCTGATATACTGCTGCCTACCCCCTTCGTAATTGCAGGTCCTAAATGAGCTTTTTTCTCTGCTCCCTCACCACAATCCAGATTATTTGGAGAGTTACGAGTACAGTAACCATACCAGGAAGTAATTCATTTATTAAGCTACTGCTTTTCTTAATCTCAGTGGATATATTTACTGATAAACAGCTATGTACGCAGCATGTTCATGTCGTTCCTAAATGAGCTTTTATCTCTCTCCCCTCACCACAAATCAGATTCTTCTGAGGAGTTCCCAGTACATTATCCTTTCCCCTGTGTAATTACCTTAACAAGCTCCAGCTGTTTTTATTCTCAGAAGGTTTACTCCCTGATATACAGCTGCCTACCCCCTTCATAAGTGCAGGTCTTAAATGAGCTTTTTTCTCTGTTCCCTCACCACAATCCAGATTCTTTTGGCGAGTTACCAGTACAGTAACCATACCAGGAAGTACTTAATTTATTAAGCTACTGCTTTTCTTAATCTCAGTGGAGATATTTACTGATAAACAGCTGCCTACGCAGCATGTTCATGTCGTTCCTAAATGAGCTTTTATCTCTCTCCCCTCACCACAAATCAGATTCTTCTGAGGAGTTCCCAGTACATTATCCTTTCCCCTGTGTAATTACCTTAACAAGCTCCAGCTGTTTTTATTCTCAGAAGGTTTACTCCCTGATATACAGCTGCCTACCCCCTTCATAAGTGCAGGTCTTAAATGAGCTTTTTTCTCTGTTCCCTCACCACAATCCAGATTCTTTTGGCGAGGTTAACAGTACAGTAACCATACCAGGAAGTACTTAATTTATTAAGCTACTGCTTTTCTTAATCTCAGTGGAGATATTTACTGATAAACAGCTGCCTACACAGCATGTTCATGTCGTTCCTAAATGAGCTTTTATCTCTCTCCCCTCACCACAAATCAGATTCTTCTGAGGAGTTCCCAGTACATTATCCTTTCCCCTGTGTAATTACCTTAACAAGCTCCAGCTGTTTTTATTCTCAGAAGGTTTACTCCCTGATATACAGCTGCCTACCCCCTTCGTAAGTGCAGGTCCTAAATGAGCTTTTTTCTCTGTTCCCTCACCACAATCCAGATTGTTTTGTGGAGTTACCAGTACAGTAACCATACCAGGAAGTACTGAGTTTATTAAGCTACTGCTTTTCTTAATCTCAGTGGAGATATTTACTGATAAACAGCCACCTACGCAGCATGTTCACGTCGTTCCTAAATGAGCTTTTATCTCTCTCCCCTCACCACAAATCAGATTCTTCTGAGGAGTTCCCAGTACATTATCCTTTCCACTGTGTAATTACCTTAACAAGCTCCAGCTGCTTTTATTCTCAGAAGGTTTACTCCCTGATATACTGCTGCCTACCCCCTTCGTAATTGCAGGTCCTAAATGAGCTTTTTTCTCTGCTCCCTCACCACAATCCAGATTATTTGGAGAGTTACGAGTACAGTAACCATACCAGGAAGTAATTCATTTATTAAGCTACTGCTTTTCTTAATCTCAGTGGATATATTTACTGATAAACAGCTATGTACGCAGCATGTTCATGTCGTTCCTAAATGAGCTTTTATCTCTCTCCCCTCACCACAAATCAGATTCTTCTGAGGAGTTCCCAGTACATTATCCTTTCCCCTGTGTAATTACCTTAACAAGCTCCAGCTGTTTTTATTCTCAGAAGGTTTACTCCCTGATATACAGCTGCCTACCCCCTTCATAAGTGCAGGTCTTAAATGAGCTTTTTTCTCTGTTCCCTCACCACAATCCAGATTCTTTTGGCGAGTTACCAGTACAGTAACCATACCAGGAAGTACTTAATTTATTAAGCTACTGCTTTTCTTAATCTCAGTGGAGATATTTACTGATAAACAGCTGCCTACGCAGCATGTTCATGTCGTTCCTAAATGAGCTTTTATCTCTCTCCCCTCACCACAAATCAGATTCTTCTGAGGAGTTCCCAGTACATTATCCTTTCCCCTGTGTAATTACCTTAACAAGCTCCAGCTGTTTTTATTCTCAGAAGGTTTACTCCCTGATATACAGCTGCCTACCCCCTTCGTAAGTGCAGGTCCTAAATGAGCTTTTTTTTCTGTTCCCTCACCACAATCCAGATTCTTTTGTGGAGTTACCAGTACAGTAACCATACCAGGAAGTACTTAATTTATTAAGCTACTGCTTTTCTTAATCTCAGTGGAGATATTTACTGAAAAACAGCTACCTACGCAGCATGTTCATGTCGTTCATAAATGAGCTTTTATCTCTCTACCCTCACCACAAATCAGATTCTTCTGAGGAGTTCCCAATGCATTATCCTTTCCCCTGTGGAATTACCTTAACAAGCTCCAGCTGTTTTTATTCTCAGAAGGTTTACTCGCTGATATACAGCTGCCTACCCCCTTCGTAAGTGCAGGTCCTAAATGAGTTTTTTTCTCTGTCCCTCACCACAATCCAGATTCTTTTGGGGAGTTACCAGTACAGTAACCATACCAGGAAGTACTTAATTTATTACGCTACTGCTTTTCTTAATCTCAGTGGAGATATTTACTGATAAACAGCTACCTACGCAGCACGTTCATGTCGTTCCTAAATGAGCTTTTATCTCTCTCCACTCACCACAAATCAGATTCTTCTGAGGAGTTCCCAGTACATTATCCTTTCCCCTGTGTAATTACCTTAACAAGCTCCAGCTGTTTTTATTCTCAGAATGTTTACTCCCTGATATACAGCTGCCTACCCCCTTCGTAAGTGCAGGTCCTAATGAGCTTTTTTCTCTCTTCCCTCACCACAATCCAGATTCTATTGGGAAGTTTCCAGTACAGTAACTATACCAGGAAGTACTTAATTTATTAAGCTACTGCTTTTCTTATTCTCAGTGGAGATATTTACTGATAAACAGCTACCTACGCAGCATGTTCATGTCGTTCCTAAATGAGCTTTTATCTCTCTCCCCTCACCAGAAATCAGATTGTTCTGAGGAGTTCCCAGTACATTATCCTTTCCCCTGTGTAATTACCTTAACAAGCTCCAGCTGTTTTTTTTCTCAGAAGGTTTACTCCCTGATATACAGCTGCCTAACCCCTTCGTAAGTGCAGGTCCTAAATGAGCTTTTTTTCTCTGTTCCTTCACCACAATCCAGATTCTTTTGGGGAGTTACCAGTACAGTAACCATACCAGGAAGTACTTAATTCATTAAGCTACTGCTTTTCTTAATCTCAGTGGAGATATTTCCTGATAAACAGCTACGTGTGCAGCATGTTCATGTCGTTCTTAAATGAGCTTTTATCTCTCTCCCCTCACCACAAATCAGATTCTTCTGAGGAGTTCCAAGTACATTATCCTTTCCCCTGTGTAATTACCTTAACAAGCTCCAGCTGTTTTTATTCTCAGAAGGTTTATTCCCAGATATACTGCGGCCTACCCCCTTCGTAAGTGCAGGTCTTTAAAGACCTTTTTTCTCTGTTCCCTCACCACAATCCAGATTCTTTTGGGGAGTTACCAGTACAGTACCCATACCAAGAAGTACTTAATTTATTAAGCTACTGCTTTTCTTAATCTCAGTGGAGATATTTACTGATAAATAGCTACCTACGCAGCATGTTCATGTCGTTCCTAAATGAGCTTTTATCTCTCTCCCCTCACCACAAATCAGATTCTTCTGAGTAGTTCCCAGTGCATTATCCTTTCCCCTGTGTAATTACCTTAACAAGCTCCAGCTGTTTTTATTCTCAGAAGGTTTAATCATGATATACAGCTGCCTACCCCCTTCGTAATTGCAGGTCCTAAATGAGCTTTTTTCTCTGTTCCCTCAACACAATCCAGATTCTTTTGGGGAGTTACCAGTACAGTACCCATACCAAGAAGTACTTAATTTATTAAGCTACTGCTTTTCTTAATCTCAGTGGAGATAATTACTGAAAAACAGCTACCTACGCAGCATGTTCCTGTCGTTCCTAAATGAGCTTTTATCTCTCTACCCTCACCACAAATCAGATTCTTCTGAGGAGTTCCCAGTACATTATCCTTTCCCCTGTGTAATTACCTTAACAAGCTCCAGCTGTTTTTATTCTCAGAAGGTTTACTCCCTCATATACAGCTGCCTACCCCTTTCGTAAGTGCAGGTCCTAAATGAGCTTTTTTCTCTGTTCCCTCACCACAATCCAGATTCTTTTGGGGAGTTACCAGTACAGTAACCATACCAGGAAGTACTTAATTTATTAAGCTACTGCTTTTCTTAATCTCAGTGGAGATATTTACTGATAAACAGCTACCTACGCAGCATGTTCATGTCGTTCCTAAATGAGCTTTTATCTCTCTCCCCTCACCACAAATCAGATTCTTCTGAGGAGTTCCCAGTACATTATCCTTTCCCCTGTGTAATTACCTTAACAAGCTGCAGCTGTTTTTATTCTCAGAAGCTTTACTCCCTGATATACAGCTGCCTACCCCCTTCGTAAGTGCAGGTCCTAAATGAGCTTTTTTCTCTGTTCCCTCACCACAATCCAGATTCTTTTGGGGAGTTACCAGTACAGTAACCATACCAGGAAGTACTTAATTTATTAAGCTACTGCTTTTCTAAAGCTCAGTGGAGATATTTACTGATAAACAGCTACCTACGCAGCATGTTCATGTCGATCCTAAATGAGCTTTTATCTCTCTCAGCTCACCACAAATCAGATTCTTCTGAGGAGTTCCCAGTACTTTATCCTTTCTCCTGTGTAATTACCTTAACAAGCTCCAGCTGTTTTTATTCTCAGAAAGTTTACTCCCTGATATACATCTGCCTACCCCCTTCGTAAGTGCAGGTCCTAAATGAGCTTTTTTCTCTGTTCCCTCACCACAATCCAGATTCTTTTGGGGAGTTACCAGTACAGTAACCATACCAGGAAGTACTTAATTTATTAAGCTACTGCTTTTCTTAATCTCAGTGGAGAGATTTACTGATAAACAGCTACCTACGCAGCATGTCCATGTCGTTCCTAAATGAGCTTTTATCTCTCTCCCCTCACCACAAATCAGATTCTTCTGAGGAGTTCCCAGTACAATATCCTTTCCCCTGTGTAATTACCTTAACAAGCTCCAGCTGTTTTTATTCTCAGAAGGTTTACTCCCTGATATACAGCTGCCTACCCACTTCGTAAGTGCAGTTCCTAAATGAGCTTTTTTCTCTGTTCCCTCACCACAATCCAGATTCTTTTGGGGAGTTACCAGTACAGTAACCATACCAGGAAGTACTTAATTTATTAAGCTACTGCTTTTCTTAATCTCAGTGGAGATATTTACTGATAAACAGCTACCTACGCAGCATGTTCATGTCGTTCCTAAATGAGCTTTTATCTCTCTCCCCTCACCACAAATCAGATTCTTCTGAGGAGTTCCCAGTACATTATCCTTTCCCCTGTGTAATTACCTTAACAAGCTCCAGCTGTTTTTATTCTCAGAAGGTTTACTCCCTGATATACAGCTGCCTACCCCCTTCGTACGTGCAGGTCCTAAATGAGCTTTTTTCTCTGTTCCCTCACCACAATCCAGATTCTTTTGGGGAGTTAGAGTACAGTAACCATACCAGGAAGTACTTAATTTATTAAGCTACTGCTTTTCTTAATCTCAGTGGAGATATTTACTGATAAACAGCTACCTACGCAGCATGTTCATGTCGTTCCGAAATGAGCTTTTATCTCTCTCCCCTCACCACAAATCAGATTCTTCTGAGGAGTTCCCAGTACAGTATCCTTTCCCCTGTGTAATTACCTTAACAAGCTCCAGCTGTTTTTATTCTCAGAAGGTTTACTCCCTGATATACTGCTGCCTACCACCTTCGTAAGTGCAGGTCCTAAATGAGCTTTTTTCTCTGCTCCCTCACCACAATCCAGATTATTTGGAGAGTTACGAGTACAGTAACCATACCAGGAAGTACTTAATTTATTAAGCTACTGCTTTTCTTAATCTCAGTGGAGATATTTACTGATAAACAGCTATGTACGAAGTATGTTCATGTCGTTCCTAAATGAGCTTTTATCTCTCTCCCCTCACCACAAATCAGATTCTTCTGAGGAGTTCCCAGTACATTATCCTTTCCCCTGTGTAATTACCTTAACAAGCTCCAGCTGTTTTTATTCTCAGAAGGTTTACTCCCTGATATACAGCTGCCTACCCCCTTCATAAGTGCAGGTCTTAAATGAGCTTTTTTCTCTGTTCCCTCACCACAATCCAGATTCTTTTGGCGAGTTAACAGTACAGTAACCATACCAGGAAGTACTTAATTTATTAAGCTACTGCTTTTCTTAATCTCAGTGGAGATATTTACTG